>NW_015374081.1:1411351-1418932 GCF_001272555.1 Dufourea novaeangliae | reverse complement strand
CTCCGTCGTGCCTTGTCTTTCCCTCGTTCCACCCCCAGGTTTGTCTCCGTTTCTCTCTTTTCCTCCCGGCCCTCAACCCTCCCTTGTCCTTCTCTCCAGCCTTCCTCTCTCTTTTCCCTGGCTCATTCTCGCTCTGCCTCACCCACACATACCTCTCGAGCTCACCGCCCTCATCCTCGTCCTCCTCCCTTCAGCCCCTTTCCCTTCGCTCGACACAGCCGCCACTCATTATAGTTCCCACCACTACCAATCCCCCAGCCCTCCGCCACCTCCTTTCCCACCTCCACCGGCATCGACAACCGTCAGGCTTGCATCCCTTTCCCACTCACGCACTTAGCTGGCTTCGCCAATCTTTTTCGCAGGTCACTGCTACGAGATACCCTTCGACGCTCGGTATACTACTTCGTCGTCCTCGACGTAGTCGACATACTCGCCTTTCTCCGTCTTCTTAGTTTCTCTATCTCGCTTCTGTCCCTGATATTTTTCCGGGCTCGATAGCCGTACAGAGAGAAATCGTGCGGGGTTCGTCAAATTTTTCCGCAAACTCTGGCACCCGCGAGTTTCGGCCCCGTGAGTGGATGCACGTATGCATGCGAGGATATTCCACGTTACGATCGTTTATTTCTGAGAAGCTGAGATTGGAAGGTGGATGCAGAAAAGTATTAATTGCGGTTTGATTCCGTCTTGTTCGCACGTTGTTCGCGCTGTGATTCACCGCTGGTTTCTTACAATGGGAGATCAAGTTGTTGTGGGCATTTAGAGGCAGGGTAAACCAACCAGTAATTGACTGCATACTGGTTAATGACTATTATGCAAGAAATGTCAATTATAAATTTAAAAATTATTACTATTTCAGTGGCTCTATTGAATACTTTAATAAATGCATAAAATCCGCGGTATACTTATATCATGGTACCTTCTTTATTATAAAACATATTGTTATGGTTTTACTCGCATATGACAACGATGGTAATTTCTTGAAAAATATATATCGAAGAAATTAGTTAATTTATAAATGTGTGTATTAAAATGTTGTAACAATGCATTTGATCGGATCTTTTACTACTTTTATTGCAATATGAAAGTGAAGAAATTAATTTATTTATAAATTTGTATATTTTTAAAAGTTTGTCGTGTGTACTGATCCGATAGAAATAGATGCAGGGCAGATTCGTACCTTTTAAAATATTTACAGTGTCACTATTTCAGGTTACGTCCGGTGGCTGGGTTGTTTTTGTATGTTCTCAAACATTTAAATGTTTTTCATGTTCTTGGTCTAACGATACAATCTTTTGTGTACTAAATAACTGGCTTACTTCGTTAAGAAATAAAAAGCACACAAACAATTTTATAATTCGGCAAGAATTCAACAGGAAACGATCGCTACCTTCGAACTATTGAATGGACTTAAGACAACTCTCGATATGTAGAAATGTTAAACATTGCATTAACTCCACTATCTGATGAACTTAACATTATAGACAGTTCATAATCGCAGGGCCAAAGTGTCTTATGGGACTTAATACTGCAAAAAGCACCTACGAATTTAAAATGTATTAGTGCCAGAAAATAGAGTCCTTCACACTGTTTAACTTGGAACAAGGTATGGACTTAATATCATTTTTCCACTATTAAATTAAATACTAAACGACTTCGAACAAACTAATTTTTACCATCGGAAAGGGTGAAAAGATTTGATACAGGAAACATGTAAAATGTAATTTTTTCAAAAAATTGATACACTCTGGATCTAGAGTCCAGATATCTATGTGTCTCAAGAAATAAAAAGGGGGGTTGAGCATGGCTGCGTTAAGAGGGAACGATGTCGATCGGTGTCGCGTACGGTTGACCGATTTTCCGAGTCTACGGTAACCGTCTGGGCGTCGTAAAGTAGAAAGTAACTCTTCACTCGCTGACGCTCGTTAACTTGAAAACTAGAGTTTTGACTTCCGCCCTCTTACTCGAGATTACGTCCTACATCCTTCGGTCGTCCAACGTATACTTCGCGGCGCTCGATCCGAAGTTTTCATCCCCCCCCCCCTTCCCTGGAAACTTTTCCTACCGGGAGGAACGTCCCCCGAAAGGATGGCAGAGCCAAGGCACTTTCGCATCGGGACAGTGATTCTGGTCCTATCGATTTTCGATGATCTCGCGTAGGAAAGTTCCCGCGAGAAGTTTCAGGGACAGCGTCCTGCGGTCGCGAACATCCCCTGTACTTTCCTTATTTTCGAACGACTATGGGGGTTCTAATAAAAATATGGAAATTACCCTAAATTGAACGGAAATGTATTCGTTGAGATGGATATGGGCGTGGAAATCGTGGCTAATAAGGGCAATGTCCATATAAATTTTTATTAAATAAATTTTTTCCAATGAATCAAAACAATTCTGTTTTTTATTGTACACAGTTAACAAAATGCGACCGTTTTTCGTACACTTTGGTGTAGCTCGGGTGCAGCTCTGGATTTGAAAAATTCAACATAAAATAGAAACAAAGACTTATCAACTCAATAATTACTGCTTATTGTATTATTAAAATATATGTTTTGCAGGTAGTATTTTTATCTCTCGCAGAAATGGATTTTTATTATTTATTTATGCAACAATCGGCAAAAAGAATTTATTAGATATAAAATCTAAACCTCCCTTTATAATTAAATTTAAATAACAGTATGTTTGAAAACCTTTTAACTTAAATATAGTTAATTTAATACGAAGTATAAAATGCCCCTATTTCTGCTCAGCAAAAATGGAAGTGCTAAAACCAAACTTCAGCGAATAATATTAAAGATTGGGGAAGTTTTTGAACCACTCAAATCACGTTTCTTTTCGACGGCACACTTATTAAATTTATTTTCACTAAAATGCTACCATCTATTGAACAGCGGGCTGTAGCATTTTGTACGGAAATATTGAACTAATTTAAATAATTTTTTGTATAACTGATTTATTATTCAACTTTTTATATCGAATAAGAAATATACGTACTGAGCAGAAATAGGGACGTTGACCTTAGTAGAAGAACGATCGACGAGAAGATGTGAATATATTAACACAAAAACCTACCGACGGTAAATCTAAGGGAGACCAGGGAAAAACTGAACAGTTTGTCTTTTTCAATGCATAACTTGTAAATGTTTTAGAATCCTTTAAAATGTTTGTACAAGATGACAAACCTTGATTACTGGACCATACAATTGAACCTAAAAACTTGGAATATATTACACCAATTTTTTTAAATAAGACTTTCTTTAAAAGAACTCATATGTTAGTTTTGTCCCCACCCATAGGGACGATTGTACCGTTGTATCTACATTTGAAAAATAACCCAATTAATAGAAAGGACACGTTTAAATGATATTTATATTTATGCTATAGATACAAACGTAAATATAAACATAATAGAGCAGACAAATTTTCAAAGGATTTTAAGGAATTAAAACAGAAAGATACATAATTGAAAGGGATAATTCAAAATTACTACTTCAATAGAATAGTCGTATTAGGGAAACCGCTTACTGCCACGGGTTGGCAACATCTGAGATGGAGGGAAAATGTAATTGATATATAAAGAATGGAATCAGATGATTTTTGGTCGATTGGCATTTGTTTTATAACACTTATTACATTCATTCTGAGTCACCCCTAATGCATGGGATAGCGATTCCGTCAGAATTTTGATAAATCCCAGCAGTTGTGTCAATGCACAGTGACGAAATATGGTCCAATAAGAACGACGAAGGAGGCCAATCACGTGTTTTCAATGAAGGTACAAAAATCAGAATTTCGTATAAAATCGTGCTTCTGTCCAGAAGCCTAGCAACGACAATTCCAGGGGCCCCTCTCCGCCCCTGACGTTGACGTGCGCGTTTGATATCGACCATCGAGGTCGGGATCCCCTGAAACGACCCCGTAAGCAACGAAAGAACGCTAATTTCGCGCAGCTGTCACGGAACCAGCACTAGTAAGCGGCCGCCAGGTCGTGAAATACCCAATGACCGCGGCGCACAGTGGTCAGAATCGAAGATTTCAGTGACATTTCGTCAAAAAATCAACTTTCTCGTATCTACCGATTTTGTATTGCTTCCTAAATGTTTATCAACCTTGAAAACAAAGAAATTAATGAAATATGATATAAATTGTAACTGGTAGTGATATTTGAAGTTGAACATTTTATATCCAGTATTTTTCACCGGAAAAGAAACTGTTTTTCATCGAGATGTCCTGACGAATCTATTTAATATTTTTTCTGAATTCTTTTTGTACGAAGGAGAAACATTTTTTTGCGTTAAGAATTAATACTGTTAACTAAAAATTAATGTTCATAATGTATTGAAAAAAGTATTGTTTAATGAAATAAAGAAATTGTCGAAATCCTTTATCTTTGACAAGGAAGAAAGGGACTTATCATTGTAGGTGTTTAAAAAAGGGTGATTCCATTTTTAAAAATGAAGGTGACCTTTATATTTCTAAAAAAAATGACAATAAAAACAAAAAAATTTTTTGGCATCGTGTGAACCCCATTTAATCATTCAACGTTGTCCTTAAGACATTTGTCGTATCTTTAAAAGCAACAAAAATATTTGAGGTTCCAACATTAGGTGACTCACCCTGTATATCTGTATATTGAGAATTTTAGGTTACAGGTGAAAAATTATAACAATAACAATATATTTTTCATTATACATATATATGTATAAAAATATTATCATTTTTTACCTGTAACCTAACATTCCAATATACACATACATATACAGTATAGCAAAAAATTTTAACAACAAGACATTTATATATATAATATACTCTTTATACATACATAAATATCTTGTTATTATAATTTTTTTCATTCAATTTACCTTCAACCTAACATCAACAGACCTAACCCAGACCTTCAACCTAACATCCCTACATTATTCAATCCAAGTTTCACATCAACATCTTCCATAGTTCGAAAGTTCAACAAAAATGTCACTGAATTTCTGGATTCGGCCCACTGTGCGCGGCGTCGTCCGTTGGACCGAGTCGTCGGTATCCATTGGGGGTCGGGGTCGGGGTCGTGGAGCAGCCAGCGCGCCTCCGCCGGCTCTGAGGCAGCGCGAGAACCAAGAGCCACACCGTCCTCGAGGAGAATCCGGAAAGAAGAGAGGCGGAGAGGCAAGACGAGAGGCGCCGCGCGGATTGCCTCCTCGCCACGGCCACGAAAAGTTTCTCCCTCCGGTCACGTTCAACTTTCGCGCCGTTCGAACCCCCCCCTTCCCCCCTGCCGTCGGTTGAATTAGGTCACCGACCGACCCTCTCTCCTCCGACGTCGGCTTTCTCGATTACACCCTCGCGGCCACCCTTTCGCAGCAGCGGTCTCCCGACGCCTAACTTTTTTTTTTCACCCCCGATTCTTGCGAACGATACAGTCTCGAGGATTTTTTTTTGTCTCGGGGTTCCTTTGATTTTTTTGGCGAGTTGCTTCACTGTTAAGCTGCGTCCACACTATGCAGGGTAGGTCGGAAATCGTAGTACAATCGGGCAGAGGGTGATTATACGTTAAAAAAGGAGAAAATATTTTGGTGTAACATTTTCTCATTCGTGGCTCCGTTTTCGAGAATATAGACCTTAAAGTTTGTCAACTTGTAAACGATTTACATGGGATGGCACGGAAGTGTCCTTGAGAATATAGACCTTAAAGTTTGTCAACTTGTAAACGATTTACATGGGATGGCACGGAAGTGTCTTTCTCTGATTTTGATGAAACTTCGTATGTCTGTTAAGCAGTGAAAAATAAGGGATACGTATTTTTTTTTATCGGCTGAGACGTGACTTTAAGGGGTGAAACCACCCCTTGAAGTTTCGATCCGAAATTTTTTTGTTATAAACAAATTATATTTTGGACTATTTGTTAGCACCATATTATTCTATATAAAAAACCGCAAACCTCGTCCATTAGAAGTTTTCATATATCTCTTCTGGTTTTCGAGATAGTACTTTCGGGTCGAAACTTTGAGGGATGGTTTCACCCCTTAAAGTCATGTCTCAGTCGATAAGAAAAAATACGTATCCCTTATTTTTTTGACCGAATTGCTGATTTTGCCGAATCAATAATGAAGCAGCGTTGATATGATTCCAAATCCTTACTTCAGACTTCTATTCGACTTTCAGCGATTTCCTGTTGCCTTAACATTCACTGTATATTCGATAAGTATCCCAATACTTACGAACGGGAGCGTATACATTGAATCCTCGATGAGTGTTCGAAGGCTCCTCGGCATTGAACATGAAATATTTTGATAAACATGACCATTTGCAACTAAAACAAATACCAGAGGCTTCAGAATTCCAAGCTTTTACACTAGACTGCGGATTTTATGCATTTATAGCATACAGAAGTATGTGAAGTATAGTAAAGGACAAAAATTCGATTGAATTTACTACGTTTTTTATTTTATTTTTATCCCATTAAAATTCCTGAGAAAGGACATAATTGTCTATTTTTTACTCTTGTTTTCAGAAATCACTTGATAAAGTCACATTTTGCATAAAAATTCGCAGTCTATTTATCACTCTCTTAAACCTCAGCGTTACTACTGGATCCTCCGAACACTCATCAACAATTAACTCGATTAAACAGCCGGTAACCCATTCCGAATCAACAATGCACAATCCTGAACATGCTCAAGCGTATCAAATTTACAATTTCGGCTACCGATACCGAGCTACCTTTACAATTTACTTTCACGCTTTATACAATATCATGCCCATCGACTGTACCTGTACGGTTGTCAGGGTAACTACTTCCCTCCTCACCCCTCGATGTCCAGCGTTCGATGATCGAGGCGACCAGATCGACGGACACTGGTTCCAGCAAGGGAACGCACCTCGATCGATCGAACGACGCTGCGGTCGCCTCTCCTCGGTCGCCGTGTCTTCACCAGCAACTTTGTCGACAGACAGGTAGAGTTAACGCGGGATGGAACACGCGCGAATGGCAATTATCGCCTGGACATTGTCGCCGGTTCTCCAGGTCAGCGTCGAAGTCGTTGCCCAAAACCACACACACACACACCGTGGAATTGGAGTGGGGGTAGGGGGATGGAGGGGGTTCGTTGTAGCGGGTCGTGCCTCGCGAGGTACAAAAACACACTTCGATTCGAGGGTTCCGAAGCTTCCGGAGTACTATTAGTTGCGCGCGCGATAGATTTCAGCCGGTCCAGCCCCCTCCCCCCTTTTGCGGCCCACTCTAACCACCCCCCTCCCTGCTCTCCATAGCCGCCAACCCATCCAACCACCCCCTTCCTCCACCATTCGTTGCCCGTGTCTCTTCACCCCGCTGGTTGCCACAGCTTCCAACCTTTTTACCCCGTACTACCCTGCTTCCGCCTCCCCCTCCTCCATCTCCTACCTCGTCCCATGCTCTCTCAGCCGAGCCACCACCTCCTCTCACCCACCCCCCTTTTTATCCTGCTCTGCCTCACGCGCGCCACACCACTCATTATAGTCCCTCCCTCCACTACAACCGACGTCCTCTCCTCGCCCCTTTTACTCCTCTTCGCAGTCGGACTCAACCCGCTTCGTATACCACCCCCCCCCCCC
>NW_015374081.1:1376400-1410952 GCF_001272555.1 Dufourea novaeangliae | reverse complement strand
GTATGTATATATGTGCGCACTGACGCGGGCATAAAATGCACGCGCGCGCGTAATAGGCACCTCTCTACGCTTCGGCTCTCGGAAGCGCGGAAAATTGTTTGTTCAAAGGCCGTTCGAAATCGGGTTACACGTCTGCGACGAGAACACGAGGTTCCTCGTGTTGTTTCCGAGGGAACGATTCCTGGGACGAGAACCCAGCGGAGGGGGGGGGGCGTCCTTTCGGGAAGACGCTCGAAACGATACCGATACATACACTGAGAGGCAAAACTAACAAGGGATGCCACGGAAGTGTCCCCCTCCGATTTTGAGGAAACTTCGTGCGTCTGTTAGGCAGTCAAAAATAAGGGATACGTGTTTTTTTGTATCGGCCGAGACGCGACTTTAAGGGGTGAAACCACCCCTCGAAGTTTCGACCCGAATGTACTATCTCGAAAACCAGAGATACATGAACACTTCTAATGGACGAGGCTTGCGGTTTTTTATGTAGAATAATATGGTGCTAACAAATTGTCCAAAATATAATTTGTTTGTAACAAAAAAATTTCGGATCGAAATTTCGAAGGGTGGTTTCACCCTTTAAAGTTTCGTGTCAGCCGATAAAAAAAACATACGTATCCCTTATTTTTGAATGCTTAACAGACATAGGAAGTTACATCAAAATTGGATGGAGACACTTAATGCCTTCCCTTGTGAGAGTCAAAACTAAGTATACAAATTGAGGTTTGTGTAATACTTTTATATAGCATCCTACTATTGCGAGATCGTAGCAGTAATACAGTTGTATATGATTTTGTTCACATTTTCGGTATGAATAGGCAGCTAACAAATTGGAAGCTTAACCACAAAATTGAATAAATATCGTTAAACATGGCGAATCTTCAGTTGGTTTTTATTCATAGTACTGTGGACCAATTTGGATTTTTAAATATTATCAAATCAAATTCTGCTGAATGTGCTTTCATGGGCCTCTTAGTGAGATCGCCATCTTTCCATGACAAATGTACTCGACATAAACATCGAAAGGGTGGATCAGTAGTAAACTGATTCAAGTTTTTTTCGGAAAATAAAAGAAATTTATTTTCGACCATTCGAGCTGGTATACTTTAATTCTGGACCACTGTGGGACGCAAGCTTGTAACGAAGCCGCTATTTTGCACGAAATGATCAGAACTGCTTCTGACGATAAAAAAAAAACAGCGTGTGCACGCCACATTTGAGCAACGTGTGTATCGTTTGAAAAAAAAACACAACAACGGCCTAGCCACGCTTCACCTATAGACCGATTTTCACAGGCGACTCGCTCACCACCGTGTTTTCCCGCGGTGAAACGCGGCGAAATGGAGATCCAATACACGAGACGCGCGATAGCCTGTGGAATCGAGAGTGTCTAGTGGTTCGATTGTCACACGCGTATGTACCAACCTGGCGCCAGATGCTAAGGATGTTCGATTTACTTAAAAAAAAAATTATTCTCAACACTATTTTGATACGAATCACAAGAACCGATTCTGTCGAAAAATCGAAATCAAAGAATCGATTTTGCAAGTGTCGATCTAAAAATCGTTAACAATTACACATATATGCAATAACATGTTAATGTAATTATTATTAATCAATATAAATAGTCATATATGTACATATAATGTTTTATAATTTTTAGATTGACTCTTTGATTTCGATTTTTTAAGGTGCATTTTTATAGATAGACAGGGTGTCTCATGAACTCTGTCCACTTGAATACCTTGGTTGTTTCAAACAGTACGAGAAAATGGTACCTACAGTAATTGTAGGGTTTAAGAAACTACATAATATGGTATAAATGGTATTCTTGCAAGTGGAGGCGTGGAGATCTAAAGGTCACCTTTGTTTTTTTAAATTGTATGTCCAATTTGTTATGCTCGATTTCGATAGATTGGCGTACTCTGAGTATAAAAGTACGAGGATATGCTCACTACGTCAAATGATAACAAACAATCCCCCAAAGAGTGGACCCCCCAAAGAATCGATCACCCAAAGAAGCGATTCGGAATCGAACATCTCCAAAAGACGCGCGCGCGCGCGCACTCGTACCACGCATCGGTCGTCGGTTTCGCCTTCTGGCACAGTTAGGAACGCGTTAAAAAGAAACGATGATCGTGTCGTTTTGCTTGAGAGGAAAACGGTGGCGGGGGTTGAACAAAAAAAAAAGTGGCGGCGGGGGTTGTAACAAAAGAAAAAAAAACGGTCGAGCACGACCGAGTTTTTTTTTTTCGACCATTGCTGGTGGCACACGCCTCGAATCGTTGGGCAATTTACGTTCCGACCGGTTGGTCGGTCGGTCGGTCGGCCGCATACCGCGCGCCGCTTAATCGGGAAGCCGTGGATTTTGCGCGATTTACCCCCTCTAAATCATCGAAATCGCGGAGGCTGGCGGTGAACGAAGGGTCGCTGGCACCTTTGGCGCCCTATTCTACCCCGAAAGCTGTGTTAATTCCACATACTCCATCGTTTTCGATCGTAATCACATGGTTTTTTTGATTTTTAAAGTACAAGTTGTCTGCGTTCGTAACTCGAATCGGTGGAAATAGGTCGAGGAATAGGAGCGAGAGTTCTTTTCACCGGTCGAGCCAGTCGAGCGTGTTTCGCGTTATCGTGAATTTTTTTTCTTGCTCTACCGAACGAAACTTCATCGAGTTCGTCGAGGACTCGTCGAGTTGTTGCTCGATCTCTCGATCGCCGGGTTAATTAATCGAATCGACTGGATCGTCGTCCTTCGAATGGAAATTGTGGGGATCGCAAAGCAACGTCGCGCTCAACGTGACCATCACTATTACAGTAGTATCTCGATGAGTGCGACATACTTAGGTTCACTTCGGAGAATTCATGGCAAGGCGGAAAGTTTTCATTATAAATTTGTTTGTTCTCCGAAGCCGAGTCTCTGCTTAGCTTCTGTTTACTCTGTTTTGACTGGCCCCACAGGGGGACTCACCCAATCGTGGGAATAGCGCCGGTGCTCGTGTCGTATTCATCGAGGGATCACTGTACCTTCGTACTAAGTCTATTGCTTTTTAAAAAATTTTCACTGTTTTAGTACGTTCACTAAAAAATCTAGTACTTCCTTCCTTTTGAATTAAAATAATAACGCGAGAGTTAAGCTGTGTCCACTATACAGGGTGATCCATAAATACATGTTAATACTTCAGGGGGTAAATCTACACATCGAACAAGTAAAAAATGTTATATGAACATATGTTCGATATATACTAGGTGTCGAGTTATGGATGATTAACCTTCAACCGTCTCTTGTGTCAATTTGACACAGTCTTCTCCTAAGAAATGACGTCATTCTGTCATGTGTAAGTAAATTTAACTGAGGCTTCGTGATTTTTATTGTAAAGAATTTGCAAATTTAACTATTTATCACTTCATTGTGTTCATTTTTACCACTGGGTAAATTTGACACCGAGGGACGGATGAGGGTTAAAAAAAAAGTTCATGCAATAGCATTGAGTTCCTCATTCGCCTATTCCTCGAATAGTCTCAATAGTTTTGACCGCACATGGCAATTAGTTTATTAATTAGTTAAATATTTAATGTCCCGTGCCAAGTATCCTTCGAACACTCATCGAGAATTTATTGCAACAGGAACAAAAAGAATCTGTAGGTCGGTGCAAGACGAGCGACCACAAGCACTCAAACTATCGACGGGGTTAATTGGGATCTATCTCGAATAATCGTTGAATTCCATTGGATTCGGGACACATGTCAGAGAACAACGAATAAAAAGTTCAACTCACAGAAGTGGTTTCCTGGTCCGGCGTAGTGGTGGCCCTTGTAAGCTGCGAACAGTCCGGGGTTGATTCCAATCTGCGACAAAGACAAATCTAATTATCCTTCTGTGTGCACGTCGTCTTCCGACCGCATACGGGCGGTTACGCGGGCAAACTTTTGATCCTCGTGCATGTACGCGAGCCGTGGCCGCGATGATACGGAAATAATGGCAACGCGCGCCGGTTAATTTCGTTTCATCGGCGTTCCATCGATTTATATCCCCTTCCTGCTAAAGGAACGGGTTCGGGGGCGGCTTCAATCTTCTAGAAATTATTACGCGGCAGGCTTATTTCCAACTAGTTTCCGTGCCCGACGATAGGATTATTGTCTTGGCGGCTTTGTTCGTCGACGATCATTCGACGGGTTCGATCTCCGCGACCCTCCGGCCGTGGAGTTTCGCGCTTTTGTCGCAACGAGAGACTCGTTTCGAATCTGTAATTTGTTACTTTGTTCAGTACCGACGTATTACAGGAAAGTGATCGAAATGTTTATCTTGTCAACGAAACCTTCGTGAAGTTACGGTAAAATTTTAACCCCTTGCTCTATATAGGGTGTAACGAAAATGTCGGAGGAAATGGGAGACTCGTAATAATTGAAAGCAAAAAAATTTTCATTCCTCACTGTAAAAGAACTTAAATTTTTGTTTAATTGGAAAGTTCGTCGAACAAACCAAAGGAACATATTGACGCTCATAGCAGACATGCGTACAGTTAAATTTTTACTTAAGTTTATAATTATTACAAATTTGCGACAGCCACCTTAAATCATCCGAAGAAAACCTTCCATTCCTAAACGGTTACATTTTTTTTTTTCACCATCGTTGCTAGTGCACAGGGCATTCCGCGGCACCTAGGCTCTCCGGAACGAATCGAAGAATGCGAGAAAGGGGCGGCGGATGGGGGAAAGGGGGCATCGCGAGCGCGCGCGTCGGTTTTTTGCAGTTTCTTACGGTGAATTCCTTTCCTCGGCACGAATAGACGGGTATACCACGCATAAAAGATTTCACGTGCACACGGTTCTTACCCGCGATTATGCAACGCGGATAGACACAGGTGTGGTAGTACCTGTTGCGCAACCACATTATCTTCGCGCTTCGCTCCGTCGCGTCGCGTCGGTTGTGGACAATTAATAACGACAAAGTCCAAGGATACGGGACAGGGACACGCTGTTAGGCGTGCAAGTCCTCGGCTAATGTCGCTGTCGTTGCAACTTTTCGATCTGTTTCTCGTTTCCAAGATGGCGAACGTAAGGGAGAGTTTGTAGGTTTTGGGTCAGTTTTCAATTAATTTGTAATAGTGATTAGTACAGTGATAATGACAGAGGAACAAGGTTTCAGGGGCTATGCTAGTGTGACGGTTTCAGAAAATCTGATTTCTCTTTTTTGCAATTTGCAACAATTTTTTGAGGAAGAGGCTGGCGGACGTGACTCAAAATAAAAAAAGAGATCTTCTGAACCAACGTTGGCATTTGTTCATTTTCAACACATCTTCATATGTATCACAAATTTTCCTTAGAAGGTACAAAGTCCGCCATTTTGTTGCAGGGCTATAAAAGAAACTTATATTGTTAGGAATAAATTACTAACAAACTGGTTGAAGAATAACACTAAAAAAAATTTGTGCTTACACTTGTCCGGTTGTCACAGAACTAATGAGAAATAAGGTCTTGGGAAAATAATTGATTACTTATGGGCACCCCTAATATAAGCTTCAATTTGCTGTGTTTTTTTTTCTGCAAAAACATTTGTCACATTCTCGAGCCCTAGTTCCCTTAATTGCATCCGACCCTTCAATTGATCTTGCAGAATTATTAGTTAAGTAGAACGTAAAAATTAAATAGCTTGATTCTAATACAATATTACTTAAAACTAACGTAATGAGGATTGTATTGTATTTTTTGAACTTAGTTAGATTATTTTTTATAACATAAGATTTTACCAACTGACGAATGTTTTTTTTTTTTTAAATATATTTCCATAACTTCTGGACGGGGGGGGGGGGGGCAGTCCGTATTCTGGGGGTGGGCCAGGCCCACCCTGGCCCCCATCTAGTTACGCCAATGACGAGGGGTCGCGGTTCTTTGGTCCAAATCGCGTTATATCGTTTGTCGCGTACGGGTGGTTGAGTCCTCTCCCTCCGTACATAAAGTACGTATCGCATTAGCGCGTTAACGCCAATGCGTTAGCCGGTTGGTCGGCGTCGAATTGCGCTAGGACCTGGATAAACGAGGATAAAATGATAGGGTTGGAGGGGTGGGTGGAGAGAGAGAGAGAGAGAGAGAGGGGTGGGAGGGTTTGGAAAACGAGGCTGGGTGGGTAGGGTGTGGAATTGTCGCCGATTGAAAACAACGCCGTGCTCGTCGATGAAACTCGAGCCGGGCGACCGATCCACCGGGGTCTGGGTTAGGGGGCCGTGAAGGGGGATGGGTTTGGAGTAGTGGGGGGGGGGTGGTTGGCCAGTCGGATGACAGAGGGACGCGGAGGAGGCCCGGAGGGGTTCGAAATCGGGGATGTGCAGGGGTAGAGAGGGCCTCGACGAACGACGGCCGACACTGGTGTCCCGCTGCGTTCGATTACAACGACGCCAGTAATAACCGAATTGCCCAAGGCCCGTTAAAGCGTTTACACCGTTTGACGGATGATCGACCACGCTGACTACTCGTTCCGCGCCCGTAATATATGAATATGAACCACCCGTTAACGGACTCTCCCGTCACCGAATCGTAATCCTGTGCACCTATTAGAGTCCACGGTTCATCGCGGAATCATTTTTCTCTGACCGGTCTGTTACCTAGAACTAATGAAGATATAATTTTCAAAAATTCACCACTTCAATTTTGAAGCTGCTTCATGATCTTAGACGTTGTTACTGAGGAATTTGTCGTGTTGGATATCCACTGTCAACGTGTGTGATTAGTTAGGCTCAACTAGCCTAAGAGGTTAGTAAAAAAGGATGGAACAATTTGATGTGCTAGATGATTAAGTAAGTGGAACTTTTAGCTTGATTTCATCCAGATTTTACTCCACTTAGAATCCACAATTTTACTACATTTTAATTTCTACATATCAGTCTAGTCATAACACATAAATTACGAAAAATATTCATGGAATCACGAACATCGATAACAAACTGGTAAAAATTCGATCGAGTTGGACTCGACATAGGACTAGCTGGAAACGGAATGGTGCAAAAGGTTAAAGATTAGAATTTTGATCTCTTACAGTTCCCACATTCTTTTACTTCAAAACTCGTTAATTTCATTTAGAATTTCACAATAAACGTAACACTGCAGCTTTCGACTGAAGGATGTACCACCGACACATGAACGATAAATACGCAAGAACTGAAATAGAATCGCGTATTAGCTATTATTCTTTTTCTCGTCCTTCGTGTTGTGGACTTCCGCCACGTAACAACGTTATCAACGTATCCTCTCGATTACGTACGTTCTCCACGCAAAACAATTACCCGATTCGAAGGCGATCGATCAATCGATCCCTCCCGGCGCGTTTGCGTTTTCATGGCCGAACAAGGAAAAATCGCGATAAGCTTATGAAACCGCGAAGAGTTTCGCGAAATTACAAACCAGGAATCCCAGAGGGGGGAAGTGGAAATCGTAACGAATCGACGGGGAATACGGAACGGTCTCTCGATCATCTGTGTTCGATGTGCGTTCGATGAAACGGCACGATGACGCGCGACGCCGCGGCAGGAAACGGCGAACGCGAGGCGGTTCGCGCTCGTTACCAACGTCAAGCGTGATAACCGAATTGGGTATGGACCATTAAAGCGATTACGACACCTGACGAACGCGCTACAAACGGCCATTTGTCGTAGTTACGTTCCTACCGTCTCGCTACCTTCGAGATGGATTTTCCTGCTAACCAGACGCCCGTTATGCCAACGGCTAATCGGATTAATCGTTCTCCTCCTCCTACCCTCCCTCTCGCGAAAAACGACGGAATCGTGCGAGGCGTCCCCTCGATGAGAAAATTTACGATAGTCGACTGAGAATAAACTCACAGGGGGGGTCATTTCATCCGAAATCTGGCACTTTTTGGAGCACTATTTCGGATTTTCTTCAAATTTAGGTATGTTGTAGTCTTTAGCGATATATGAACGCATTTCGAAGGATTTTTGAAAATTTGGAAAAATTGTTGATTTTACAGAGGATTGAAATTTTTTTTCTCACATGAATTATTTTATGTTAAATTCGTAGGTGATTTATATTTATTATTATTCCGTTGAAATTATTCTGTTGTCAGATGAAACTGACGTGTGGTGGATCCACGGGAACCTGCCCTGGACACAGAACCGTCGAAATATAATAATCGTGTAGTATGACTTACTATGATAATGTCGAGGTTGTTTGTCAGGTGGTCCGGAAGAACTCGTTTGCTGACTTCTTCCTCTGGCATACCGTCGAATCTGTCGTGCTTCTTCCTCTCTTTGTACGTCTTTGCTCGTTTCTTCGCCTCCGCCAACTCCGCCCTGGGAATCAAATTACCAGGAGTTTATACGTGGGAATTAGAGATTTTGCGTTGAATTTTAAACGGTTAACCCTCGAATTACGGACATTTTTAATGTTCGTAGAAGAGAGTGGTGTCTGGGTCCGTTTGAAACCTTTCTATTAATATACCTTCGAACGCGATAATTAAAAAACACCTGCTTCCTTATATGATTAAATATGAACAGTTACTAACTGAAATTATACAGGGTGAATCAATAAGAATTAATATCTAAAATAATTGTGAAAGAAAACGTTTTAATGAATTATGTAGAATTTTAAGGGACCCATCGGATGTACACAATGTGATTTTTTTTTTATATATCAACGTGACCTGGAGGTTTTTCAAGATCAATATATCTTTTTGTACTTCTATTGGCAACAACGTGGTATTAAAAAAAAGAAGCATTGACCTTGAAAATATTTAAGGTCGCCTTGACATCTAAAGAAAGATAAGATAAAAATGCTACATAATTCATTAAAATATTTTTTAATAGTTAACAAGTTATTTTGGATGGTAGTTCTTATTGACTCGTCCTGTATTTAAAAATCCATAAGTTAGATACGGCTTTTAAACACTCGGATCCAAATTGACCCGGGAACCGTACTCCAAGGGTTAACGAGCTCAAAATCTCCACTGAAAATCTCCGCCGTCATCGAATCTAGTTACGTTACAAAAGAGAGTCCTCCGGACTTTCTGGCCGGCTATAAATCGTTAAGTAACCTTCGCGGGCTGGTAGAGAGCGCCGCTTTAACCGCGTTATACGGAATTTGATTCGGTGTATAGACCACGGTTTTGGACCAGTTTCAATAACGGGTACACGGCGAATCGAGATGCTGCACACCTGATGGGTCGTGAAATGGGAGAAAACTGCGCGAACAGCTTTTCCATACCGAGGGGGAAAAAAAAATATCGGGCGTTTTTGTTTTCCACTGCGCGCGTAATTTGGCTTGTAATAATCGAGTATCGGGTCCAATTGACTGCAGCTAAATTACGCGAATCCGCGGGGGGGGGGGCAAGGGATCCGCGTTTCACGGGACGAATATTCGAAATAATATCTGTTTTATTATTTGTCAATTTAAAACACGCGCTGCACAATGATACAGAACGACTATTTAGGAGTTCAGAAGCTTAATTTGGGTGTAAAAATGGCAATTTCGAAAGCAAACTTGGCAAGCATGTATTGAATGTTTATATTTAATTAAAAAAAATTATAAAATTAGTAAGTAATGTTTTTTAATAATAATTTTTTTAAAGAGAGCTTGTGATTGATAATGATAACTCCGTAAAGAAAAGAAGTTTTTATTTTGTTTATAAAAAAATTATTATTGAAAAACATTACTTATTATGTAATTTTGTTTGTTTTGAATAAATATGAACATTAAATGTATGCTTACTAACTGGTTCCAAAATTCCCATTTTTATATCCAAATTAAGCTTCGGTACTCCTAAATCGGCGTTCTGTACCACTGTGTTAAAATGTTCGTTCAAACAGAGGGCCGATTACAGAAGTGTTCGTTCGTTTGTTCGATCAATTTTCGAAGCGATATCGTGTCTGTTCGATCAGTGGAAAAATGAAGGAATGCTCGACGATATGTTCCTTCTCAATCGTAGTAAAAAATAATTGTTTCGGCTAACATTCTCAGTGCCTATTAAACAGGTGTAATGAGCGGTTTCCACAATTTTTGCAGTCCAAGTTCAAGTTTTTGCAAATCAAATTCACCCTTCTGTGGGTGAAATTCACCCTTCTGCAAATCAAAATCGATTGTTTGCAGATAAAATTCATCCTTTTGCAAATTAAATTTACTCTTTTGCAAATCAAATACAACCTTTTGCAAATACCGAAATAAAAAGTAATGAACAAACCTTTTAAAAAATGAATTTGATTTGCACAAGGTTGAATTTCAAGTGTAAAAGGATGAATTTCATATGCAAAAGATTCGATGTGATTCGCAAACGGGTGAATTTTGTCTGCAAAAGGGTGAATTTGATTCACAAAAGAAATTGAATTTGGAGTGCAGAAACTGTATTGTGTTGGATCGAAGAACAACTAGTAACTGAAATTTATTTGTATGTTTCACAGTTCATTAACTGTGGATATAACGCGTATTTTAAAATCGAAAAATCTGCAAAATAATAAAATTGAGGGGAAATACAAAGCGTCAAAGTGGGCACTGCGCGTTCTCGCAATGAACACAATTCCGGCTAAATGATTCATCTGAAAGCAAAATCGTTATAGAATGAGTATTTTCTGACTGAAAATTAACAGAGCTGATTTTTGTAATTATAACATTGAATTTTTATTACAATTTTTCAACAAAGTTCCACTGCAGACTTTTAGTCGGAGAATATTCATTTACAACGATTGTGCTTTTAGACGAGTCACTCAACTGGAATCGTTTTCACCACGTTGGCGCTCTGTACGTCACGTAATTTTTAATATTCTGGAGGTTTTATGGTATTAAAATACGCATTGTATTCACAGTATAAAATTGTAAAACGCGCAAAAGCATTTGTGTCAGTAGTCGCTCTTTGATCTAATCCAAAAAGAAAACCGTTCAATTCTGGCGTCTCGAGGGTACATTCTGGTGTAAACGCCGTAAAAAGCGGGTTTATCAGGATGTTTGTAGATGGAAACTATAATACACAGAGTAAACAATCATATACATTTTAAGATATGAACGAAATTTTCTTTACGTTACTTTGTTTAAAATCTTGAGATCTACTCATCTGAAATAAATAAAATAAGTAATAAATAAGTCTATAATGAATAAATAACTCTGAATGACTTTTTTTTTTCTCGAACTGTGTGTAACCAACTCTGAGTGGTTGTTTTTTCTTGACCAATTGCACCCCCATCACCAACCAGCGAACCTAGAGTTACCTTGAATCCTGTCTTGACGCACGTAAACTAGAACTATTGGGGGCCACGGCTATAATCGAGTCTAGTCGGATCGACCCGTGTCTATCGACCTCGCCGTGCTGCATTATTATTTAGAATGAACTGCGACCGCCGACCGCGAAACACTCGTCGCGCGTGTCCCCCCCCCCCCCCCCCCCTCCAAAATTATCTCCCGTAAATATGCAACCGATTCCGGTCAGTTCGCGCTCGTTAACAGGATTATCGAATTTAGTGCTTTCGCGAGCCCCCTTTCCTTCAGCGTTCGAGCAACCGCGGGATTTTTTTGATAACAATAACGATCCTTCGAGGGTTTCCCGTTCCCACCCCCCGCGGACATTTTAACCCTCCTTTCGAATGTAAAGTTGACTTTGTCGGATAGTTTGCATAATGCGTACGATATCGCGAACTGCAGGGCCCTCGCAATTAAGGCGAATTTAAATTCTTCGGAGGATCCCGGCTGAACGATCCTTCGACTTGGGCTCTCGACCCTCTCCTTCGGCCTTTACGCTTCGTCCTAAACGATCTTGTACGGGCCGGATGATTGCGGATTTTAACCCTTTCGGCCAGACGAAACGCTCTTCAGGTCTCGTTTAAGATAAGGTACCGAATAGTTGCCATCGTGGAGCACGAACTGTACCTATTAGATTTCGCGTATTAACCCCTTGAGGGGGTAGTATTAACTCGTGGGGTCATGTGAAGGTTAACTTTGTTTCTTCAAAGGGAATCGTATATTTTTTAACGCGTTATTCAATGCTACTCGGATTTCATTAAAAGAAAAAACGAAGTTGATGTCTATATTATCTCAACGCGTCCACACGCGAAAAAGTTATTCACATGAGAAAGTGTACCCCACGATACCATTCAACTTCTGTCTGAAATATTTTTTAACTAAATCTAGCGAACCCTTGAAAAAGGTAGGAATTAGAACTTTCACGGTCATATAGACAGATCGTGGTAAATTTAATGTTAATATAAACAGAAAATTAACACCCTGTATAAAGTTAGATAAGTAAAAGTAACAGTTTGTAAATATTTTTAGAACACCTGAAGTTGTAAATTTACAAACACAAAAACCCTCTAGTTAGCAAAGGTAGCAGTAATCGTGACATTTATCCCAGGTGTAAAAAAATAAATAAAAAAATAGACAAACGCTTTCGCATAAAATTCTTACTCTTCCGGCGTGAGTATCATTTCGGATTTTCTCTTGCGGCCTCGCTTCTTCGGCTGATGCGCCGCCATTTGGGGATTCACGTTGCCGTTCATCACGCCGAGGTTCATCTGAAGATGTTGCGGTCCGGACATCGGGCCGGGCGGGGTCGACGTGGGTGTAGAGAGGCCCGGTTGCGCCCCAGAAGGACACGTCATGTTCTCTGGATTGCCTGCCGGGCTGCTGGCCGTCCTCATGCCGCCCATCGACATGTCCTCGTCGACGAACGAGTACGGGTCCACCGGGGTCTCGCACTTGATCGCCACCTGTGAATATCGTTTCGAACATTTGTCTTTAGTCTCCATTCGATACGAAATATTCGGTGTTAAAACAGGGACTTGAACCGGTATGATTTTGATTCCGGTATTATGCCATCAAAGCTACACCGATATATTACCGAAAACCGAAATAAATACCGGAATTTTTTCGGTTTCTATAAGGGTAGGGCTTATATAGGGTTATATAGGGCGAAGGTACAATCGAAAATACCGGTATAATATACTTAATTTCATGCATATTGCAGGATATATCTGGTGGACGGGCATAAGAGAGTATAAGATAGAATTATTAGTTTTGTAGAGAAACACTTATATATTTACCATTATTGTGCTTCTGTACAAAATTAATAATTCTGGCCTTTACTCTTTTGCCAGCTCAGCAGAGATATAAAATGAATAAAATAAAATTACAAATATGTTTTAATTTTCACAAAAGTTTTACTTTTCTCGCATGACGAGTATACTCGTCATTACATACAGAATTGCCACTTCTATACGACGACTATACTCGTCGTTACATTAAAAATTGCTACTTCTGCATGACGAGTATACTCGTCATTCACAGCTAAGTGGTTAACACCAGCACGTCGAGAGATTTTTCGTCGCAAACGAACAACCGCGACGTCCCTGTCCCTGAATCAATCCCCCACCCCCTGGCGGCTGCTACGGAATTCATTACGAATTCCTAGTGTACTTTTTTTTTTACGCGCCTGTCCGTTTGAAAAATAAAATTTGGTGGGGCACGTAGCGGCGCACGTGCCATCATGAACACGTAGACCGGCAATCGTAAAATGTATATTCCCGTCAGTATACGGCCTGAAAATTGTCGGGGCAATAGCGATTGCCGCTTGCATTGAAAATACGACATGCACGCGCGCGCGTCACCTTTGCCCACATTTCCCAATTTCCGCCACGACCACGGAGCTTTCCTCCTGGAACAACAAATCGTCGTGTTCTTGACGTCGTTTAACAGCTCGACATCGCGCCTCGATGAATTTCTTTCACACGAGAAAAATCGAATTTTTAATCGGACGTCGCGCAGTGGTACGTTATAACCAGATTGCGGAAATTTATGCAAATTCACAATTACAGATAGCGATATTTAAGGGGGGATTCTCGTGTAACAGGTCCAAAGAAACAAAAATTTCTTTTTACAATAAATCAATTGTGGAACGTGTAAAAAATGTGCTCGCAAAAATTGAAAGTCGAACTCCAAACAACAAAGAAATGAATTATTAAAAATTTAATATGTCGCTGGTGACACCACCAAAATTTAATACAAGCAAAAACGTAGTGAATTGCAACTCCGTGTTCATTATTGGTTATGATATTTGGATTTGTGTCACATGCAACACCACGTTACTGTTTACGCACGAAGAAGCGCGGGTTAAAAATAAAAACCGTCAAGTATATGGAAAAATTACGACCTGTAGACCGATTTGAAAAAAAAAAAAAAATCAATCATTATGAAGCACAGTGAGCCAACTGTCTCGGGGATTTTCGCCGGTGGCTCCAGCGGAATCGGCCGATGGAAGAGCCTGGGAAGGGAGTCCAAAGAAAGAAATAATTCTCTATCGAAGTCTGGGCAGACGCCGCCGCAGATTATCTGTCAGCTTCGTAGCCTCGATCTAGGGTTATCTGAGAGCATACGACTGCGCTCTCGTTCGATCGCGAGGAAGAGAGAGAGAGAAAGTCGGTCGTACAGAACGGGGGCTACAGAAACTTGGAAAAATCAGAATCATCCTAGTTATAGCAGATCTTTTTCTTACAAAATTTCGATATCAGCAGCGAGCTGATTTGAGGGGGTTGAGAAAGAACGGAAGCATAGATGACATCCATAACCTATAAAATTATGGTAGTCACAGCAGTGAGACGTCTATTGAAAAAAGAAGCTACAGGAACGTCGCGATTATTGACCGATTGTTGATCCACGATTACTGTCCAGGTGTAAGGAAAGGTAAAAAGGTTATATTCCCGGGTGTCGCTGAGACATTACTAATGTAACGATAAAACTTTTTAAAACAGAAGCGTTTATTGTCCGGCGCGGATCCGAGTTTGGGACAATAATCGCGACACCTCTGTATACAGATCAGTGATACCTGCCCAACAAGCATTGTTTGTCCGTGAACAAACGTCCACGAGTGTTAATATTGTTGCTAATCGAACGAACAATTTCCATTGACGTCAACGTCGTTCCTGGCAGCGATCGTAGAGCTTCGGTCCGTGCGACGAATCCGAAAACGACATCGAATCGACACAAAACGAAGAAAATACCCCAGGGTGAAACGATGCTGCGTACCGCGCGACCAAAAGAAGGCGGACTCGATCTCGAGCAGCGTCGATAAATCCGGGACGTGTCCCACGTGTTAGGGGACGGAAACGTATTCCCTCTGTACATCGATTCCTCGTTGCGGTGACGGA
The DNA here is from genome assembly GCF_001272555.1 of Dufourea novaeangliae. Taxonomy (NCBI): domain Eukaryota; kingdom Metazoa; phylum Arthropoda; class Insecta; order Hymenoptera; family Halictidae; genus Dufourea; species Dufourea novaeangliae. Next base: position 1,395,827 of record NW_015374081.1, on the reverse strand, counting down.
TCACGATTCGTAGGAACGTCGCGCAGGAAAGGCAGACGCGAGTTGCTTAAAAGTGTACATTTTTACCGTCTGACGATTACTTGTAACACCGGTTCCCACATTGGGGAAACGTTCGCGAGCTATTACACACGTTCTAGGGGACAAGTTTCGACGTTTTTTCTTCGTCGCGACGGTTTGAATTTTCGACTAGGACTTGCCCCTGCCCCCTTGGATGGAAAAAAAGTGGCTTTTGTTCCACCCTATAAGAACAAAATTAGATTTTACTCTCCCCCCTTCCCTTTCCAATGGTATAAAAGTTTTGCGTAATATTTAATATTGCAGCAGTCTCTATTAACAAAACGCATACATTTTCAACAATTTATGACTTTAAAAACAAAATGAAGCGTGCCTGGCTACGTACAGCCTTTTTACTATGGCCGATAGACGTCATTTTGAGCATTTGTAACATCAAAAGTAAGTTCCACATACCATCGTAACATTGCTTCAGAATTTCATTATTCTTGTAACGTTCAAGTTCACCCCAAGGTCATAAGATAGAAATATTTCCATGCACCTTAACCCTGTTCAACCGTAGAATTCCATTCTGGAATCAATAACATCCTTAGCATATACGTATAACTCGTATTATGAACCTGAAGATTCAATATGGCGACCTATCGTATAGTTTGTATACTTTACATTTCTATTTTATTATGATGTAACTCTATCTGTTTTGTTATAATTTCTAGTATGTCGTAAAAGTGTTCACATCCTACATTTAAAACGTGCATATTTCAGTAAAAGTATTTTTAATCGAGAATTATGCGTGCTTAAAAAAATAGGTCTGATATTCGGTTACTTTACTCTAAAGAAGATATTCGGGTGTTTCGGTCTTAGGTGGGACACCCTGTGTAAATCGTAGCGAAGGTTATGCGCGCTTTTATCGCGCTCAGTCATCCCGCCGATCGCGAGAATCCACCGGATCCAGCCGTTAACGTTGGGCCGATCCATACATTGTCTCCAGCCGCGGGGGCCGGTGATTTCCGAGTTTTATTTTCCCCAAGATGTTTTTTTTCCTTCGGCGAGTAGCCGATTACAGACGGTCGGCTCTTGGTTACGTGACTCGATTAATTCAGCAACGTGAGCCGCAACCTTTCGCACGTTTTATCCTCGATGACCTTTTTTTTCTCCACCAACCGTTGACTCACTCGATCGTGCGCGCGCGCACGCGTCATCCGGAGACGGAACGCTTTTTTTCGATCGTCATTACGACGAAATTTCGATTCGACTGTGGGTCATAAAAGTATTCGTGCACCCTTTAAAACAGAACAACTCTTTCAAAGTTGGACCAAATTACGGATTAAAAAAAAAATAAGAAAAATAGAAATTTTTGAAATCGTGCCTGTTTTTAATTAACATTCATGAAACCCATAAAAATTTCCATGAACTGTGGTTATCACTAAACGATTCCGAGAGAAATTCTCTATCAAAAACATAGGTTTTATTTAACTATTTACTATTTATTTCGAAAAGTTGCATCAAATTTTGAAAATCCCAATTCGCAACAGGGTGTGCCTACAGCGGGTCCTAGAACCAAGTGGTGTCTACCACAGGTTAAAAAAAAAGAAGAAAATCGAAATTTTTTGGGGTAGGAGAGACCGGGGCAGGTTGTAACACAATTAAAATTATCGGAACAACAAATTTGGCAACACACTAGGATGCCAGAATGGTTTGAAAATATTGATATCGTCGGTTTCATTACAACAATCGATCAAGTGTCTGTTTTGTAGTTACAGGTTAGATTTTTAGTATTTGAAGCATGTAAGTAAATATTGCCCTAGCACTTTTATTTCAATTAATTTGATGTTTAGTTCCTAGTTTGCTGAGGCAAAACGCAAAAATTCAAGCTCGGGGTAAATTGTAACAAATTGCTTGGGGCAAAATGTAACACATTACTACTTACCCCGCTCTAAATGGTGATAAAGCAAACCTGCTATTTGCTGGAATATTAGTTAATTTTAGGATGAGAACATACAACAAGGTTTTACTTCTGAAGAAGATATTTCTTGCATCTGTCACAAATAACCAATGATTGTTTAATCATTGTATATCAAATGTTTAATAATGATATGCATTTTCATTAATATTTTTCGGAAATATTTATTTCTGTTCATATTTGTAGGGGACTTCAAGAGAAGTATAGCGCAATTTTAGTTTTTCGCCTAACTTCAGTTCTTCAGAGTGAAAACATCCCTTGAAGGTAAATAAGTGTTTCCATATACCCCGGTATATCTTTAAAACTATCATAGATATAAAAAAAAACGATTAGAATAAAAATTCAATGGTTTTTTATTCTCTATAAAACTATGCAATTAAATTGATAAAAATTCTTTGTTTAAATAAAAACACCCGTCCCCCACTTTCATTAATTATCAATTAAAAAAGAACTGAAATTGGGCCGAAAACAAAAATTGCGCTATACTTCTCTTGAGGTCCCCTACAAACCTGCAAAGTTTAACAAAAAAAAACCAGAATTTTGCGGGTTACCAAACATCCCTTGTAAGTGTCAAAGATTTTTCCACATATTTACACTCAACGAGTTGACCAAATATACCAGCAGTAAATCACGCAATCTATTTCCTGATTATAGAAAACACTCTCGAGACAAAATTATTAAAACATTTTTTTTTACAATCTACCACGGTCTCCGTTACATGTACCGAACTTCCCTTGTTAGCCAGGTGACCTTAATAGTCAGTATCCTCGAGTCGGAAATAGGAAAAACTCACCTGTCCGAGGGTGGAAGCGGTCGAGCCGGGCTGCTGGGGTTGATGCGCTGTCGCCGATATCGGCGTGAGGGGCGTGTGCGGCGTGTGCGGTGTGTGCGGTGTGTGCGGTGTCAGCGGCGTGTGGTACTGCTGACTGCTGTCACCGCCGGTGCTCCTCATCTCGAGATCCGGACTTGTCTCGTAACCGTCATCCCTCGCTTCCTGCTTCACCATCACCCCTGCGCAGAAAAAAACGGCATCGCCGTGTGTCCTTTCAATCCTCCTCCGGGCATTATCGAGCTCTTAACGATCTACAAACCGATTTTCGCGGAACCACTAAACTCAGCGCCAAAGTTTTTTTTTTTTATTTTTCTTTGGCAAGTCTCGCGCTGCTCTAGGTCAGAGTTGGGCAGAATTTGATTCGAATAGTACAGAGTGAAAAGCAGCAGTATCTAAGGGTGTCGTTTTGAGCTTTAAACAGTTAATGAGATTAAATAATTGTTCGACAAATAAAAAGTGAAATTTCTACGCTTAAACAATTAAATGTGACGAAATACTTTTTTTTATCTTCTATTCGTTATTCGAACATTTTTATCGAGATAATGAGTTTGCCCATCTTTGTTCTAGGTACATAGGGTGGATGCACTAGTAAATGAATATTATGGAGGGATGGTAAATAAGATTTATTGTCTGAAATAACTCGTTATGTATTGATTGTGTCAAAAATCTTTTTAGTGAATTATATAGCATTTTAAGGGACGCAACGGATGGATACAATTTGATTTCGTTATCCTATTTTTTTATTTATTTAGATAGCAAGGTGACAATGAAATTCAAGTATTCCCTTAAAAAATAAATAAAGAAAGAAAAAAGGAAATATGGATCTGTTTAATATCGATATTTTCGACTTCGGAAATAACAAGATACACTATGTACGATAGTTTTTTCTCTTTCGTATTACACAAAGCTGTAATTAGCAGATTAATTAGTGATTGACCTTAGTGAGGGACATCGACTTTAATTGTATAAACGGGTTTTTCTAATTTACTTGCAGTTGTTAAAAATTGAGTTGCGCACCCCTTTGGCTGCAAGGTCCTCAATTCCCCCGTATACGATTGTTCTTTGGCATTTTTGTGCCCTTTGGACGATCCCGTTTCTACCTGTTCCGTGCAGGTATACGCGGGGAAACATAATATTTTTAATATCGAATGCGACTTGGAAAGCGACGCGTTATTTTTCCGCGAGCTTATCGCTCCCGGTATATTTTTACGGCGTGAGTCAACTTTTTCGCAAGTGCGAACCGCCCAGCGCATATTCCAGCCGGGTTTTGAATAAAAGTTTCTTGCACGCGTTGTCGGAAAATCGCGCCTGACAATCCGTAGCTCCGCTACCCCGTTCTTTCTTCTTTTTTTTGTTCGCTCGTCTACACCGCCAGCTCGCCGATTACTTTTCCACCGTGTCCCTTATTCCGTTTCCGTTTCGCCAGGTATCGTTCCGGAAATTTGCCATTAACGTTTATCCGGTTATTTCTCCGTTTCGTTCGTCAAAGACAGGACCCCAAAGATATGGGGTGACAACACTTTGAACATAGACTAAAATAATAAATAATGCGATTATGGCGTTTATTTTGTTTCTACAATTCATTTTCTTCACAAGAAATTTTCAGCCTAAGGTTTTGATCTCCTCTTTGTAATAACAGACAAAAAAATAAGGTATTCCATTAAAAAAAAACAAAAAACGTTACCATTAGAGAAATCTCAAAAGATATGGCCTTGAGATGACCTTCAATCTCATAGCCTAATTCCCCCCCTAAAATACACTCACTTTCTGCCGAACCATTTTTTTTTTGTACCGTGATAAGTAAGAGAATAATTGACGGTGGCAGAGTTAGGTGGGGCACCCTGTATAAAAGTTCTAACTTTAAAATAAAAAGAAGTCACGAAAAAACCTGCCTGTCCTCTAAAGGTTGAATCAGCAGTTCCTTATATCCAAGTAAAAAGACAGCCACCCCACTAAAAGGATTCCAAAGTGCATTTTAAAAAAGTGATGCACAAGGATCGAAAGAGCATGCTCCTTTGTTTCACTATTACCATCAAAACCGTCCGTCTTCCGAGCTTTAACAATAATTAACCCTAAGCACCACCTACGAAGCCCCAATTATTCACAAATACTTTAACCTACGTTTATCATTTTCAACGACGCGCTAAATATTCCCAACGTTATCACTAGACTGCGGATTTTTATGCAAAATATCATTATATGAAGTAATTTACAAAAAGTAGAAGTAAAACTACATAGTTCTTTGTTTTCTCAGGGATTCTATTGGGATGAAAATAAACTAAAAAATTTATCAAACTATCGAATTTTTAACCATTGCTATATTTCACATAGTTCTGCACGCTATAAATGCATAAAATCCGCGCAGTCCAGTCGGCTTCGCCAACAGCGGAACGATTCTGTTTCCATAAGTGTCCGCCATCCACCAAAAGAAACTTCATAACCGCGCGAAACACGCCCAAAAAAGCTTATTTCCCGCCTTTTTCTACGCCCCTGGGCAAGAAAAGAAGCCGTGCTCGCCGGTAAACGCTGCAATTAACGTCCGGGGCGTATCGCTTCGAGCGGTCGCAGAGAAAGAAATTCACGGAGGCCGGTGAATTTAATCGCGCCGTTCGTCGAATTTCCGTTTATCTTCCGGGAGGGGCGGAAGGGGAGGAGGGGTGAGGGGCAGCGACCCTTCCGCAATGAAATTCCATCGAAAAACAGCGGACAGCAGCAGCCGGCCGCGGCTGAATCTGAAAATGAACGCGGTTGTCCGGATAAGCGGGCAGATTTTTGCGCGATGCCAAACGCATAAGTCACGAGCGTGTCCGGTTCGGGGCAGCGGAGGCGGAGTAGGAGGCGGAGTAAAGAGGAGGGGGGCGGGGCCGGAGAGGACCGCAGCGTCCGTGTTCGCATTTGCAGGGTACAATATAGAAAATTAAAATGATATTTGATTCGTTATACCTTTGTCCGCGTAATCGTGCGATATTGAATTGTCAGTGATAAGGGGGCAGGGAGGGGCAGTTTTTTTCATCCCGTACCCGCCGAAACTTTTCCTCTGGAATATCTCGTAGTCGGGTATTTTCATACGTGCACATCGTCAAACGTTTGATAGTTCGATATTATTCGGCCCACTATACGCGTATACACAGGGGACAGGTGGAGAGCTGAAGAGGGGGGGGGGGCGGCGGCAGTTCGATGGACGACCGATCTTTTAAAGAGGATGCCGCTAATAAATTTAATGCAACGCTAATTTAATAGGTAGAACGTTTCGTCGAATTTTTCCGCGAGCTAATTAATCAGCGCGGGTGGCTCCCACCATTTATTGCGAAATTCCATTCCAACAGCCCCCAGGAAAAATATACGATTTCCGTGCTCGGATCGACATCGAATCGCCGGGCGGAGAGAGCCTCTCTCTCTGGGCTCTTTGCGTAACCAATCGCTGGGCTTCGAGGTTTGGGCTTACCTTGGGAACCGGAGCAGCTCATCGTAGTGCCGTTTGGACCTCCGTTTTGCACGGGCGACGGGTACGACCTGGAAACAGAGAAATTCGAAACCTTTGTTAAATGCGCTGCGCTTTTTCGTGCTCACCTGTTAACTGGTGATGTGGAAATTTGATTACGCCAATATTATTGTTTATTACTAGACTGCGGATTTTTATGCAAAATCATATTTTCTATGTGATATTCAAAATCATATATTATATATGTATATTCAAAATAGATAAATTGTGCCATCTGATGAAAGTTGTGACTTCTGTTGTATTTCATAGAGACCTGTAGGCTATAAGTGCAAAAAATCCGCTGTCGATTTATTACTAAATTCTATTGTAATTTACAATAAGAAAAGTAAATGTAGGAATTTTCTTTTTCCATTAATTTCTCTTTATCTTATTGGATTTGGAGGAAAATAGATGAATTGTTCGCGCGCGTCAAACGTCTCCAGGAAATCATCCCATCTTTAACCGTGCCTTTTCTTTTCTTTGCAGAATATGAAGCCACGGGGAGTATCTTCGCTCGTCGACCAGCAACAGGTAATTTTGACAGGTTTCGAAACCGTGCTCGCGCGCGCTGCCGCTCGTTAACTTATTCGTCGGCTTGTAGAAAGTCGTTTCGAATATTAATGGCTCGTTCGTTGAATTAATGCTCGTAATATCGAGTCGTTTACTCCGGGTGCTATAAATTCGAACGCCAATAGGGTATATCGGGATTGTGTACCCACCACGAAGTGAAGGAACACAGCGTCTCGTGGATTAAAATTTCTTCCCACCACGGTATCGAACTTTTAACGCGATTCGTGGTTTTTTTTAATGGCGAATTTTCCTCGAATTAACGCGCGAACGGCCGAGCCAAGTGGACAGAGAGAGAAACAGGGTTGGTAATATTGGCCTGAAACTTTTAAGCAGACTTTTCTCTCTTGTTCTGTGGGAAGTTTGCGGCGCGAATCGCGAGTTGGTTAACCTTTCAGGTGTTTTATTTCATTTTGAAAACTTGCAGTTTTTTGTGCTTAATTATATTTAAGCTATTACGAGTATACTCGACAGAGTAAATGCTGTGAACTTGAAATAAATTCTAATAAAATGACACAATTACTCTTGGGACTTGAGCACCATCTATTGACAAAGAAACTGTTACTGCCTTATCAAACAGCTCTCGTACATATTTATTTATTTATTTATTTATTTATTAGTCAGTAAATTTACTGTTACGTAATTCCTGTGGAGGTAACAAACAAATTACCTGTACATAAACCTGGTTTGCAATAAACAAAGACTTTAAGTACTAAAATAAAAAGAAAGTATAACAGTTACAAAGGATCTGAAACAATAATATGCATATTCACTATTAAAAGTGAAAAGATTATAGTGTAATATATACTGCTGCATATTTCTTTTTTTAAAGTAATTTTTTTTGTTTCTGTTTTGCCTCTTTTGGTTCGAAAATACTCTAAATTGTGTTAAAATTACGAATATGTTTTATGATTTGCCTAAATTTTCCTTTAAATAGGAAATGCAATTCTTTTACGAGTATACTCGTTATTAAACAAAAATAGTAGTTTAGAGTATTATTGACAGAAACATCGAAAGGGTTAAATTGCGTTTTTGTGGAGCACTGGGGAAAGAAAGCCTCTGGTCGTCCGCGAATTCGCGTCGAAATCGATCAAACGCGTCGCGATAACTTCGCCCCATCGAATTTCAATATCGTCGTCGGTGGTTGCCACGCTGATTTCTTTCGTCGAGGTCCCTGCGTTCGCTGAGACGAACGTTGGAACGACGATCGCAAATAGGCCGTTTCGAATATGTCGTTTATTCAATCCCTTTAACGCTCCGTCGTTGTATTTTAAAAATTCAATTTTTCTGTTCCTTTTTAAATTTTATTTGTGTTCTTGACAACAAATGTTGTACGTTAAAAAAGTTGGTTAATATATAATTTTTGTCAGGGAGGATCCGCCGTCATTCGTATTGAATGTGTTAATTGAAAAATGGAAAGGAATTGTAAGAAAAAATATAGTAACTAAGAATATAATATAAATTGCAGACACATTATACAGGGTGTCCCTTAACAGTTTTGACTTCCGGAAATGAGGGATTCCTGTGGTGATTCGAAACAACTTTTTTCTTAACAAAAATATCCTCCGAGACTTTGTTAACGAGATATTAACGAAAAACCCCGAACCAATCAGAGCTCGGTCGACAGACTCGCGCTCCGATTGGTTCGGGGTTTTTCGTAAATATCTCGTTAACAAAGCTTTAGAGAACATTTTTGCTAAGGAAAAAGTTGTTTCAAATCACTCCAAGTAAAAATATTTTTTTTTAAAGTGTAAAGTAACCTTAAAATGATTACTATTCTTGCTTTAAAAAAAAAATCCACAAGTTACCAGAAAGATGCAGTGAGCGGGTTAAAGAATATACATTGCAACCTTCACCTTACAAACATTTCGAACATCCCGAAACGAACCAAGGTTTTAAACAACCCTCGCACTAGGTCACTGTGTCCACGAAATTCCCGTTCAAAGGGGTTTAAAAAAGAGAAAGATAAACGATGGAGAGGAAAAAAAAACCCTCGAGAGAGAGAAATAGAGAAGGAGAGTGAGAAACAGCGGAAAGTCATAATCAGCCGTGCTGTCGTTAGAACGCACAAGCCCGCGTGCACCCCATTTAATTGATTGTGCTCCCTATAAGTGCACGCCAATTATGGATTGTTCTCTCTATTATCCACCCCGTTCGTTTCCTCTCGGTGGCAGTCTCGTTCTCGCATGGACGCCCATATCTCCCCCTCCCTACGTCCCTTTCTCTTTCTACTCGGCTAATTATGAGCGCCGATGAGCTTTGTTGCATACCGAAACCGGACGCGTAACGGGGTACCATTTTCAGGAGAGTTACGAGCGAAACGGTGCACATATCGCTTTCGATTTTGGGGGCCAGGGGGGGATAAGTTTAGTTTCGAGGTCGGAAAACCGATCGTTGTCGAGGAACGAACGTAAAGCTGCGTCTCCGTAATCGAGAATTATGCGTGCTTAAAGAAATGATGATGATGATCGAAACAGTGATCTTAAATTACTGTTTTCGATGACCAAACCTTCTGACTTAATGAAGGACCTGACTGATAAACTTGCTACTTGTGGCTAGCAAAATCCCTCAACGAGGCAAAATGGCGGATGGTACTATTTTGGTAGTGGGAGAATGCAATAATGAAAATTTGGTATTTTTTATTCTATTGTAATGAAATTTTTATTAGTGTGTTTGAGATTTCTCTGTTTAAAATGATACCAAACACGATATAATTTGAACTACATTTACTTATGAATATTGATTAAGTGCCATAAATGATCAATAAGTAAATATACTCCAAATTATACCGTGTATCATTTTAACCAGAAAAATCTCACAAATGAGATAGTAAAAGTTTTACTGAAAAAAAAAAAAATTCAAAATGTTTATTGTTACATAAATATTGTCATCGATATGCAGGCATGTAAGCATTGTCGTCGTCGCGACGCTCAATCTCTCTTCTCGACTCGCTTCCTTTCCCCCGTCCGTAGTTAATTCTCCATTTAGAATCAATTCTACTCACAAAATTAACTTAAAGTTTTGACAAGATAAAACCATTTTTTGAATTCATGTTCTTGCGTACTTTTCATTTTAATTTTGTTATGCCAGAACTCTATCTGTCTTGTTATAACTTCTAATATATTGTAAAAGTGTACACATCTTACATTTAAAACGTGTATCACATTTTAAACTTTTAGTCTTCCGACATATAATTTTCAAATACCCTGTACATGTACGTCCGTTGCAACGAACGTCGTTTCGACGCTCGTGGTGTCACCGGCCCAAGAGTTCCTAACACAGAGGCGAAAACTTTGGGTAGGTAGTAGCTCCACGGTGTTTCGTCGCCGCGTAACACTGTGCCCACGGCCCGGAAATGAAATGATCGTCGCTTCCGAAACTTCCCTCTCTCCAAGGGTCCTCGATGGCGCACAGGGGGATGGGCGGTGGAGATTACGAGCTTTCTCTCCCTCCTAGTGGCTCCGGCATAAACTTCTCCGGCAAGTGAAACCATTACGATCAGCTGTGCGCGGGTCGAGGGATCGATTAAGTAGCTTCCACGCTCGCGGAATCGAAAACACTTGGCGAACGACTCGCGGGGAGGAGATTGTTCGGGGGATGGTCACGACCCACGACCCTCAGGGTTCCTTTTACTTTCTTTCGAGCATCTGGACCGAATATAATAGCTATTCGAGCGAGATATTCTCGTCGACACTTCTTCTGGCGTGATCGTGGAACATTAACGTCATTCTACGAACTGTTCGACGAGGGAATTGGGGGAGAGAAAAGGGGGATGAAGACTTCTTTATTCCAGATGCAGACGTATTTGAAACTAGAAATAGAATAACTAATTATTACATATTTATTTAACTAATTATTCATGTACAGTAATGCCTCGATGAGTGCGTCGAACTCGGGTCCGCTTCGGAGCATTCGATAAGGCAGAAAGGTTTTCAACTTCTCATAATTTTTTTTTTTTTTATAACTTGTTACAAGTTAATATATTCTAGACAAGTTTGTATAACATTTCGCGTCTCATTATTAATAAGGGTGGCACACTAAATGGATAACATACAACTTGCTATATAACACGAAAAATGTTATGTAACATCACGTTATATAACATTTTTCTTTCTGTTTGTTTTTTTTAACAAGTTTTATAACTTTGCTATATAACATGTTTCGTTACATAGTGAAGACGCAGCTTAACACTGTTACGTTACATTGTGCAGACACAGTTTAATACTGTTTCGTTACGTAGTGCAGACTCAGCTTAACACTGTTCCGTTACATAATGCAGATGCAGCTTAAAAGCCGTTGTCACTCGACACCATCGGAAAAGTCATTCGCGACGTCACCCACGAAGGGGTGAATGTGCACTATCCCGCTTCAGGCGATATTCCACTGCCGCAGATATACATTTCGTCTCGCGAATGTAACATTACCTCGTTTTCGCGCGCGCAAATATTACGCTCGAGACTAAATACAAACAATTGGTCGGTAGTAGCTACGGGTACAGGGCATAATGCAGTGCAGCTGCGTCGTTTCCGTTAAAATTGAAAATTACAGAGAGACCCCCCCCCCCACGCAAAGTCTGTTTGTCGAAGGCCCCCGACAAAAGGGGGCAAAATATGAAATCAATATTTGCGTAGCGGCGCGCACGCATTGGCCCCCGAGCGCACTCGCTCGTTCGGCACACGTTTGTAATATTTCCGAGTTTCCCGCGAGATCGGTTTCAGCGTCCAGGGTTTCACGTTTTTTCCAGACCACAAGAACATGCTGGACGCGCGCGCGCGATCAACAGGGGCCATTTTTAAGCCTTAACCCTCGTACAACGAATGCAGATGATCTTTGTAATTATTTGTAAATGTAACATATGAACTTGAAAATATATACAAAATTTTAGGTACGATTGTTTCTTGAAATCTACGTCTAATGGAAATTCTGTTACGGGTCGAAGTGAGCCTGCATTCGTCTCGATTATTGTCCTGATCTTGGGTCAATAATCTTGTAGGGAGAAATGTTTCGAAAATTCGTTTTTTTGCCCAAGTAACGGCGAGAAAAGTGGAGGGACTATAAAGTATGCGTTTGACAGGATCCACGGCCTTCTCCCAAGTGGCGAGTATAACGCCTGGACAATAATCGTGTAGAACAAGCCAGACTATAATCGAAAAGAATCTGTAGTCTACTGTGCCGTGCGATTTTGTAGGAAATTTTTCTAAGGGGATTAGTGAAAGATTTTTATGCTGAACCTTTCTTCTGTATATTTATTGTATCTTAAACAATAAATCAAACTTTTGTTTCGTTGGAAATACGAAATAAAGATGGCGCTGCAGCCCATGAAAATCGACCACCTCGAACACAAAATTGTTCGATTGGTCGCTATGATTCTGGTCGTTCTGTTCGTTTGAAATAAAAAAAAAACTAAAAAGATCTTAAATTATTCGGGCATGGCCATCGCAGGTACCAGATTTGTGTTGAAATATTAAACATTTTAAAAACAGGGATTTTCAGTTACAATGAATTATTGTGAGCTTACCACAAGTCGAGTCTTACTTAAAAAACTGTCCCCGTATCATTCGTTGATTCTCTATTTTCCCCTTTCCCGGTCTGTTCGCCTCTCTTTTTTAAATTACCCGTTACGCGCACGAGTCGCGTAAGTCGATGACATTGCGAGGCCGAACGAAAGGAAGGGGGAGGAGGAAAAAAGCACGCGGGACCGTATAATATCGACATTTGTAAAAACTGGAGGCATCTAAATACCATAACCACTATGATCGTGCTAAACAATAACCCCCACCCCCTCCCCTTTGCTTACGTGCAAACACGAGGATTTTAAAGTCCTCGTCCCAGGGGCTTAAATTATAGAGTACGCAGACGTAGCGCGACTATTATGTAGGGTCGACTATATTAATAGTGCACGAGGATCTAGGAAAAATTGTCTCTCTCCTGATGAGTTTTTATCGTGGCTCTCGGCCGCGATAAATCAACCCCTTGCACGTCGTCCAAGTCGATACGCTCCGACGTCGACTGAAACCACACCGCCGCGATCGTTTCGATTTTCGCGAGTGTTTGTTTACAGTGGACTCTGCCTATATTGCCACTCAACATATTGCCACGCGAGGCACTTCCCCATCACACGTATTTTGGAGCCAGAGATGGGCAAACTCATTACCTACATAAAAGGTTTTGAATAAAGAATAGAAGATAAAAAAAAAGTATTTCGTCATTTTTAATTATTTAAACGTGGAAATTTCAATTTTCATAATAAAATAGTACTTCTTTAGGAATGAATCGACAATTATTGTCGAATAATTATTTAATCTCATTAACTGTTTAAAGCTGAGGACGACACCCTTAGATACTGCTGCTTTTCGCTGCAACCATTTTACTCCCCTACAGCCCTGACTATGCCAATATAGTTAGAGTCCACTGCATTTCGCGAATGCTTTGCTTGCCTAATGTTTTCCTTATTATAAAAGAATTTTACTTTTTTCTCAATTTTTAAGAAAAAATTGCTCCTAAGATAAATCTATGATAAATCTATGATATACACGCTATCGTATGTGCTAATACACATATTCGAAAATAATTTAAACTTGTAAGAAACTTGAAAAGAATTAGTCGTGGACATTGGCAATTTTCACACAAGTAGAAGTTCATGTTTGCAAGTTCAGAAGCACTTACATTTAAAACAAATTTTTTTTTGCAATTGATTATTATATAACAATACTCATGTATATATTAATAGACTGTTTACAGTCGCGTATATACACCAAAACTATTTCTAATTTCTATATTTGTAATATTGTTTCAAAAAGGGGACACATTTCAGAAGGCATTTCATAATCGGTACGTTACACAGCGACAACACGATCACCGTATTATTGCTAAAGACGCGGTTCCGAGAAAAGAAGCGCGTCTTGGCCGACTGTCGAAGACAGAATCGAAAGAAAAGCTCGTCAGGAAAGAGTTACGTAAAACATCCCGTAACAGGCCTCTCCGTTGAATTTTACGATCGAATGAAAACATTCGAAAAGACGTGATTGAATTTATCCTCGCGAGATCGCTCGAGGATGCTCGCTTAACGCGAAGAAAATGCACCCGCCTACGCTCTTCGAACGAAGGTGTCTTTAATGTCCATTCCCGCGAAACGTGCCTGATATTTCGTGTAAAATATTAAGAAGTTCAGACGACACTAAGTATACTGTCCCAGGGGATTCACGAGGCTCCTTTTTAACTGCCCGTGTATTGCATCACGCTTGCAGCTCCGTGGTAAACCGATACCGTCATCAACCTGTGTTAGCTACGAAGGATCTGGATAAGAACCTGCAATAACACCGTTTAACACGTAAAATACCTCATAACTATATTGCGAAATTTTATGCATTTATAGCCTATAGGTCTCTGAAATAGAATGAAGGACGAAACTTTCATCGGATCCAACGTGTTTTCGATTTTATTCTGAACGCAGTAATATAGGGTAAATCAACCAGTAATTGACTGTATATCAGTGAAACGAGGGGGGCCTAAACATTTAATAAAAATTACTATGTTCCCACTGTAAACAATTTCTAGACCTATAACAAGAGAGAAATAAATCTCTCCTATAAATAAAATATCTCCTATTCACCATAAATACTTAATTATGCTAACTGTAAAGAAGAAATTAACTTTTCAATAGTAGTTTACTTATAAATTCTTATACATAATACAACTGTAAATATTTTTTAGTAAAGTCGATTATTCGAACACCATCGATGATTCCATGTACGTTTTCACAAATGGATACACACCAGGCAACCAAAGCCTCAGCAATAACAACCGAAGGTGAACTCGTCCATACAACAAAAAAGGGTTTCGAAGGGAAGAAAAAGTTCGAACAATAATAAATGAAGTTGAACTCGTTCACAAAGCAAAAAATAGTTTCAAAGGGAATAAAGAGTCGCGATAAAAAGGGATTTCGCAAGGCACACACTGAATATCCAGGTGGTTCTTGTCGCTGGGACTATTTGTCGTCCAGCTAGAAAACGGTAAGAACCGCCAAGGCCACCTCTGTACAAAGATACGCGCACAGGTAGAAGGTGGGCCACGGAATGCGCTCGTTCGCGGTGATATCGACGCCGTCCGAGTGTATACGCGACACGTGAACGTGCGAACGGTCGTTCGGGCGGGTTTTAAGGGCGCGACAAGCTCGTCCGTTGCCAACGACATTGGCTCCGGTCCCTTTTTCCCGTATCGGTGTTAACCACGACGCGTTAATGGATGCACAGGGGGAATTGCTTTCGACTATCTTTCCGTACGAGGGCTGCAGGTGTCTTCCTGGTCGACGTTCGTTAACCCTAGAATTTATAAGGAAAATATGAAGGATAAAACAAATTTCTGAGGGGCTGAAAACCTTTTGTTTTGCCTCGAATGCTCGTAAGTGAACCCAAATACGTCGCACTTATTGAAACCTTACTGTATGAAAAGCAGATCGAGAAATATTCATTTACAAAGAATTCTTGTGGAAGATATTAGAAACTTCATCGATATACTAGAAAAATTCTGTTAAAAAAACGTTGCTTCGTGTGTCCGGCCAAAAAAGACAGAAAATGTGATAAGAGTATGTCAGCTCTAAAAATCAAATATGTAAAGAACACACAATTTATACGTGTAAAGAATGTCTAGTAAGTTTTCATACTAACATTATCTGTATTTTTATACTAGTACTGATTTATGAATATAAAAATTTGTTTTACATTGTGTAAACTGCTGTGGGTCTTTTTCATCCACTGAGGAGTGCCAAATTCATGTTTCGTAAGGTTAACATCGTCTACGACCACCAGAAAGGAAACGTGTACCAACCGTACGATAGGAATTCAGGAATTTCTTCGTCTGTGCCTTGTTCGATGAGAACGTAATCGTTCGTTGCTTATAAATTGGTTTATCCGGGTTTCTTACATTTTCGATCGTAATCTCGCTCTTGCGTCATCGGTGCTTAACGCGTTGATCTTGACCGAGCGTGGAATAGTAATTGTCTGTTTTGCATGAGCCTGATTATTATGGTCATTATCATGGTCTTTGCTATTCTATCAAACATGACGTGAAGCTAATGGAAAGGTGTGTACACTGATAGTCCCAAAACCTTCGTTACTGTAAGTTGGAGTATGTAACTTCGACTTACAAAGGCGGTGAACGTTTCCCTACTGTGACGGGCCAAAATTTAGGCAAAATTCAGGAATTTTGTTAGAAAAAACTATGAGGTTTATCGATGTTAAACTTTTTTCTATGAATTCCTATACACTAATAGGATAAGCTTCATTTTTTTCATTTGAAAAGACAGTACAGATTAAAAGTTATTGTAATTTTCCGGGGTTGCCTAAAAAAAAGGTTCCTCCAAGAGCCGATTTAAAAATAACCTAGTACCGTTGTAAAATTAGTCAAAAAGCTATTTTTTTTTTTTTACTTTCATTTTTAACGTTGCTTTAACAGCCAAAGGTCATTAGCAACGCGGTACATTTATTTAAAAAAGCTATTGATTTCGATAAATATCAGCACAAATTCGGGTTCTATACATTAAAAAAATAATAACATAGCGTGTCCTAACATTTATGAACCGTAGAGTACATCCACTCCACACCTGTAACAAACCGATATTTCCATTGATTCAATAAAAAAGGTAACAGTGATACTCACATCTAGACGCAACGAACCTTTCAAACGATCCAAAAGGTCATCGAATAATTTTCCACAGATTCGAGACGATCTATTCCGTTCACCACTGTTCCCCGATTATCATTCCAAATTCAAAGTGTCTGAAACCAACCAAATTTTGTTGGTTTGTCAGATTTTACAGACTACTAACGATAGTTCAATGTCGCCGTAGGTTCGAGCTTACCAGAGGATTTCCGCGAAGGTGTTCTCTCTCTCTCTCTCTCTCTCTCTCTCTCTCTCTCTCTCTCTCTCTGTTTCTTTCGTTCCTTCTCTTTCTTTCTTTCCAACGGTCATTCTCCTAATCTCGGTTGTGTATCCTAGCGATGTGCAAAGGGTGGAAAAAGCCGTGCGTAGGCGTGACAGAGGTGACTCCTGCCACCTCGGAGGAGAGAGGAGAGAGAAGAAGAAAAAAACGATCCTTGCTCGTGTGTGCGTCACAGCCGTAATTTCCAAGAGCGATCTTGCGAGGCTTCCACTTGCCGGGGCCGGGGATAAAGGACTAGCAAAAAACCGGTCCTCGCGTGGGCTCCTCGAATTTTCCGAGCCAGCGGGAAGGACAATAAAAAAATGTGTCCAAAAAAAATACCGCCGTGGGGCCGTACAGTCGAGTCCAGCAACGACCATGGACTCCGCGGCGAATTGCTTTTTTTTTTTTCGAGATCCAGACACGCCAAATCGTTTCTTTCAGGGTTCGAAGATCGCGAAATCATTGTTTTCGGGATTGAGATTCATGGTAATCGTTTCTTTCGGGATCTAGACATGTGAAATCGTGTCTTTCGGAGTTCGAAGCTCGCGAAATCATTCTTTTTCAGGATCCAGGTGGGCAAAATCGTTCCTTCGGAGTTCAGAGATCGCGAAATCATGATTTTTCAGGATCCAGGTGGGCAAAATCGTTCCTTCGGAGTTCAGAGATCGCGAAGTCACGATTTTTCAGGATCTAGGCGGGCAACATCGTTTCTTTCGGGATTTAGAGATCACGAAATCATTCTTTTTGGATTCAAGGTTCAAGATAATTGTTTCTTTCGGCATCCAAGCGCTCGAAATCGTCCTTTTCAGGATTGAACCTCGCGAAATATTTTATACTAGCTGTTTCAGAAATTCTGCGTTTAACCCACTCACTGATTTTGTCCACTATACAGGACATCAACTTCATCATTGGTAAAACATGTTTCTGATATTAGTAACAAAGTGTTAAAGTTGATGTCCTGTATAATAGACAAGGACAGTGAGCGCGTTAACCTTTTCGATGTATGCTCGCCGTCAAACAAAAAAAAAAAATTACATTGGCTATTTAAAGTAAAAATTAGGTAAAACAAAAAACATATTCGTAAATTTAACACATTTTAGAATTTGTTCGGACATGAAAAGTGAATATTCAAAGAGAAACAAACCACTTGAAAAAAAAAAGGAAATATGCTATGGTATATGAATTTACGAGGACTGTTTAATAGATGGTGCTCAAGTTGCAAGAGCAATTTTATTATATTATTAGAATTTATTTCAATTTTACAGCTAATGCATTTACCCTTGTTTCGTCGAGTATACTCACCATAGTTTAAAAATAATTAACCACACGGGCGTTGTTTTCAAAATGAAATAAATCATATATAGAGTAATTAATACGTTCACTGCCACAGTGAAAAAGGCCGTACGTAGCCAGACACCGTTCATTTCGTTTTTCAAGTAATACATCGTCGAATGGTGCATTTAATAAATGGTGTATATAAAATAGTAAATCATCGTGGAATTAGTCTTGTGTTAAAGTACCCAGCGATATGGATTTTACACAAAATTTTGCAACGATATTTAGTCAAGGTGTTAAACTTTGGTGAGTTTACGTGACATGTCCGCCCTTTTCTTTCACCTCTCTATACGCTTTGCATATACGTATGCAACCCTCTGTGCTTGCAATTCATTACATATTTATGTACCCAAATGGAGCACACCTCCCTTATTCAATAAATAGTGATAATACTCTCTTCTGGGATCGAAACGCATAAAATTGTTTCTTTCGGGATCAAGACTCACAAAATTCGTTTCTTTCGGGATCAAAATTCACGAAATTCATTTTTTTCGGTATCAAGCCACAAATTCGTTTATTCCTGGTCACATGGCTCACAGAATTCGTTTCTTACGGGATCAAGACTCGTAAAACTCTTTTCATTCAGATCTCAATGCTCACAAAATCATTTCTTTCCAAGGCTCCCCAAATTCGTGTCTCCCAGGCCCCAATTCAAACCTCCCTCACAAGATCAATTCCACCAAGTAAAAACACGCGAACCCGTCTTTCTCCCGTTCCGTGGCCACGCAAACGTTTCCTTGACCGACAGACTCTCAAAAACGATTCCTTCAAAAATCTACCATCAAGTATCCACAAAGATCGAAGAACTATCCCGAACGATCACCAAGAACAGATACACCAATGAAAACAATCCTATTATTTCCTACTCAACCACCTTTCCCCCTTTTTTTCTCTCTCTCTCTCTCTCTCTCTCTCTCTCTCTCTCTCTCTCTCTCTCTCTCTCTCTCTCTCTCTCAAGCTACCCCCTCCCCAATTCAACGCAGCAACGTTGCTCGTTTCTGCACGCTAATTCGAAAATACTCGGAATAATTTTCAGCCGTAGCTATACACCTACCTACCCTATGTACTTTTTATGTGCCGCTCGGACCGCCTATGTAGCGCGGGGGGTCCCTCCCCAGATGTACATACAGTACACATAGGTACCCCCGTATATGCCAACCAGGGTAAATATACAAGGTATATAAGGGGTAGCGTGTAGGAGATGGTTGGTACATAGAAGTACTTGCTGGAAACGACTAGGGCCGTCGACGGGGGGCGGGATGAGGCTTGGGCGGCGAGGAGGGGGCGGAGAGGGGGCAGGCAAGGGAATGGAGAG
>NW_015374081.1:1208683-1376288 GCF_001272555.1 Dufourea novaeangliae | reverse complement strand
TTCTCCAATTCGGTGGGGAGGGCGAAAACGATCCTCGACGGAAGAGCAACGGTGACGATGATCCGACAACGGTTTTTCCTCCCCCTCCCTACTCCCTACTCCCTCTCCTTTCTGAAGCTTCTAGGATTGTGTTACGTGTTATTCTCTTGAAATCGGAGCTTCGAGGCTTTTTATTCGTCCGGACGGTTCGGGATAAAATCCCACTGGGGACGTTCCAACGTTGGTCTCGATCGATCGATCGATCGATCGTGGTTCGATCGGAACGTAGGAGGATCGTGTCTTCGAGGCACTCGATATTTTATTGTTGAAATGATGAACAAGCGATGCGATTTATTGTACGAGAGGCGGATGATGGGTGTGTTGGGAATTGAAGGGTTTAATGGATGAGATACAGTAAATACTCGATGAGTGCTCGAGGGCTTCAGTGAACAGCAAATATTTCGTTAATTAATGGACATATGCGGATGAAGCGAATATTATTGGCCTCGGAATTCCAAGCTTGACCACTGCTAAACATCGTTAATCCCCTTGCTCTATGATTTTCTTGATGTCTGCAGTCTCCAGAACTACTTTATCATCGATAATTGCCCAGAAACAAACGGATTTCGTGGACTTTTACTCTGAAAGTTTAATATTAATATCAGTATAAGAAGCTAAAAATTGACGTGGATGTGGCGTGTGTACGTTTTCCACTAAGTATTTAGTTTTGCTCAGGAACTAGCGTAGAATCGTGCAACACATCGTTTTGCATTACGTTTCTCCCAATCATTTCGAAAAGGACAGAAACCTCGCACTTGTGATGATTTTACTAGCAGAAAACGATAAAAATAATAAAATAGGTAATTATGCAATAAGTGGACGTACTACAAATTGTACAACCACACCACAATGGTTGCAACTATTTTTCAAACGGTCGAAGCAACTCACCATCGATCAATAAATCGTTAATTGTTAACTGACATATTCAAACATCCGAAAAAAATGAGGTTTCATAATTTTGTTTATGTCCTCGTTTTTCATTGCAGGCGATTTTAATTAGGAAACGGTTTAAATCTAGTGGATTAATTGTAGTGGATTTTTACGCAAAACCACGTTTCAGAAGGTTGTTCATAAAGACAAAAACAATAGTAAGAATTTCTTTCACCCCGTTGAGTATTTTATTGTGCTCAAAAGAAAACAGAAATCTCGTTGCATTTAACGAAGATTTTGTGCTTCATTGTATTTCACAAGACCTATAGGCTAAAAATGCATAAAATCCGCAGTCTAGTCATAATTTAGGACTATCTGAGTTAGTAGATGTTCATAGAACAACATAAACTAGTAGAATAATTCGAAAAACCAGTTCTGAGAAATAAATCAGGCTGTATCTAGAGCCTTGAAAACCACGCAGGGTATCTATCTTCCCCCAAAAAGTGAAAAGCACAAAGGGCTCTAAATATTTAAAAAAAAAATCTCGAAAAACGATAACTTCAGTTAGATTAGTCATTCGAAGTAAGAAGGGCAGAATGAGGCCGTTTAAGACTCCCGTCTTCTCCCCAGTTCGATCCTCGAAAACGACCGTTTCTTGGTCCAGAGTCCTGCCCGTCTCTCAAAGGAACACGGCCAAGAGATCTCGAGCCTAGGGGGAAGATCGAAAGCACAGCAGGCTTGCCACGTTCCCCGAAATTTCGTTCGAGAGTGGTCCCTTTCGAGTTTCTCCGTTGAAAATATCGAACGACGTCCAGGGGGCGCGGACCAGTGGTGGTTGGTCGCGTAGTAGTTTCGATTTTGCAGGAACCACGCACGGATTCCTGTAACGCGCGGGTAAATCGAGAAAATGGGTAGAGCAGGGCGGGGGAAGAGGTCGAAAGAGAAAGAAGGGAGCGCATAGATGGTGAAGCAGAGAGAAGCAAGAGAGAGAGAGAGAGAGAGAGAAAGGTCTCTCGCGCGGGGTTCGTAGCTACCCCTAAGCCGGGCTGTGGCTGGTGCTGCTGCTCGTTGCTAGGGGAAACCTCCAGAAAACTCTACACACACACACACACACACACGTTTGCTCAGCCACGAATATATATACACACACACACATATACCCATACAAATTTTCGCGCATACATACACACACACACAGAGACGCCCGGGGGACTACCTACAACCCCAGAGCGCACATAGACAGAGATACACGCGCGGGGGAACACGAAAACACGTCAGCTCGCTCGCTCGTTCACTATCCGTCTTGCTCGCACACGCTCGGTTAAAGGGGGGCAACGAGAGAAGCTCACGCACGTACGATCACACGCATACACACACACACACACACACACACATACATACACCTTGACGTGCCCGTGGAAAATGTCGATAACGAAAAACCACTGCTCTTTCGCTCCCTCCTCCTACCATCCACCCTCCCAGGCCCTCTCTCGCTCTACTCCCTGACCGACCCCCCTTACCCTCTCTCCATCCATTTTCTCTTTTCTGTCCCCCCCCCCTTTGCCTTCGGGAGCTAGCTTCCGGGCAAACTATTTCATTGTTGCGAAAAAGTCGACGATTTCCTTCTGCCCACGCAGCCGAAGCAAGAGAAACGGGATCGGGTCAGGGATCGGATAGGAATGCTGGTTCCGATCGAGCCTTCGATTGAGGGTCCTCCAGTCTATGATAATGTACCCTCGAGGCTCTCTATGGGCGGCCTGTTTACGATCTTGCGGGACCACTCTGTGGATCATCGATAGGAAGACTTATAGATATGCTACCAGGTGCAGTCTATTCGCAGTGATAGAATATTAGGAAAGAAAGATCGTCGCCGCGAAGCCTCGCAGAAGCTCCCAGATACAATTTACTCCCAGTGATAGAATATTAACACGTTGACTGCCACAGTGAAAAAGGCCGTACGTAGCCCGACACACTTTATTTCGTTTTTTAAGTCATAAATTGTCGAAAATATTTGAGTTTAGTTAATACAGACTGTAGGTCTTGTTTTAAATTATACTACGATATTAATTTCATGCAAACATTTTATAACAGTGTTTAAATAATCCAGACACTTTTCAATGTACGTGTCACCCATATTTGGGTGACGTGGCAGTCAAAGTGTTAAAAAAAAAAAAAAAAAAAATTATCGCTACGAAGCCTTCTAAACAAGCTCCAACGTACAGTTTACCCCATCTGATAGACTATTAAGAAATAAAAGATGTTGGCAACGAACCCTTCACAGACAAACTCCCAGGTATAGTTTCTTCCCCACTGACAGAATATTAGGAAAAAAAAAAAAAGAAAAAATCATCGCTACGAAGCCTTCTAAACAAGCTCCAACGTACAGTTTACCCCCTCTGATAGACTATTAAGAAATAAAAGATGTTGGCTACGAAGCCTTCACAGACAAACTCCCAGGTATGGTTTCTTCCCCACTGACAGAATATTAGGAAAAAAAAAAAAAAGAAAAAATCATCGCTACGAAGCCTTCTAAACAAGCTCCAACGTACAGTTTACCCCATCTGATAGACTATTAAGAAATAAAAGATGTTGGCAACGAACCTTTCACAGACAAACTCCCAGGTATAGTTTCTTCCCCACTGACAGAATATTAGGAAAAAAAAAAAAGAAAAAAATCATCGCTACGAATTCTTCCAGACAAGCTCCCAGGTATAGTTTTTCCCCACTGCTAGAGTATTAGACGAATAGAGATCATCGCTACGAAGCCTTCTAAACAAGCTCCGAAGTACAGTTTACCCCCACTAGTAGACTATTAGGAAAGAAAAGATTATTCTAACGAAGTCTTCAAGAGGAGTTCCCAGGTACACCTCACCATCACTGACAAAATATTAAGAAAGAAAGATCATCGCTAACCCCACTGACAGAATTACTAGGAAAGAAGGATCATCGCTGACCCCGCTAATAGAATATTAGAAAGAAAAAAAAAAATGATCATCGCTACGAAGCCTCGGGAAAACCTTGCCCCGTGACTGTAGGAGGACTCGTTTCACGCGCGATTTCGTCAAGATAGAGAAAGAGAGATATACACCGTCTCTCCCGGTGGACCACGAACGACGACGAATCGTCGGAACAGCCGTGAGGAAGAGGGGAAAAAAGAACGAAGACTAACCAGCTCCGAGAGCCCCGGTACTCTCGGGGACAATCTCTTTGGTGGAACTCCAGGCGACTGGAAGCTCGAATGCAGAGAGAGAGAGAGAGAGAGAGAGAATGGCTGAAGAGAGAGATAGAAAAGCGAGGACGTTCACGAGAATGGATACTGCGTGGGCGTTGTGGTTCCTACGTTCCTCCAGACCAAGGAGCCGATCAAATTCGAATAGTTTCGACAATTATTACTCGGCGGAGTCTCGATGTAAGCCGTGTGTCTCCTCTCGAAGCTTCTCGCTTACATTTGGTTCGAACCCATATTATTGCTAGCCGCCGACAGTTTCCTCGGATTCGAGAAGAGAGAGAGACACCATGGGCTCTCTGTGCCACGTCGTGCTTTCAAATATTTGCATCGTTCAACGGGAACGACTTGCAACGGAGTCTGGACGTTATAGTGTTGTCCTAGGTGGATGTGCTTCGGGACAGGTGGAACGTTCGATGGAAACAAAACGATCCACGGAGGATCGGAGATTATTGGTTCATGCTGGGTCTGGAAGACTAGCAGCGTGGAACGATGGGGGTAAAAAAGGGATTTTGGAAACCTGCAAGCAGAGATGGGCAAACTCATTATCTAGATAAAAAGGTTCGAATAACGAATAAATTTTTATGTAAGGTGGTCCTCTATACTCCAAAATCGACATGAGGAGAAATCCTAAGGATACATTTTTGAAATATCGCCCGTTGAATATTTAAAAGTAATTTTATTTGTTTTCCGTATCAAATTTTTCACTCCTGAGAGTAAAATTATTTCGTTCTGAGTATTTTAGTTTTTTTAATATAATAGTACAGAATCCTCTCGATTATTGTCTAGCTTGTTCTACACGATTATTGTCCAGGTGTTATCCCCCTCCCCCGGTGGAACCTGTCAAGCGTATACTTTGTTGCCCCTCCACTTTTGTTGCCGAGGCTCGTGCTTTGGGCAAAAAACGAATTCACGAGGGTCTGAAGCATTTCTTCCTCTAAGATTATTGTCCTGGCGCGGACCAGTGTTCGGGACAATAATCGAGAGGAGTCTGTAGCAAGTTTATCAGTCAGGTCCTTCAATGAGTCAGAAGGGTTGGTCACCGAAAACAGCGATTTAAGATTGTAAACATGGCGAATCAAGGTTCGGGGTAGAATTTACAGGCTTTGTTCGTCGCGAGACCTTCGGGAGCCGCGAAACCGTGGATCGACGGTCGGAGGAGAGAAAGAACCGTACTGGCGCAACCTTACACGGCAACGACGTAATGGCTCTCGTAAAAAATGGAGTCCAGCGTGCGCGATAAAAATTTACGAGGCAAATAATAACCCGAAAGCCGGCTCCGCGGTCTCGAAACCGGGCGGCGTGGCCTGTCCAAACTTGGAGAGACGCGCGGAGGCTCCTGCGGCGCGTCCGCCAGCGAGGACGAATGGACCAACGCGCGTCTCCGAGCGGCGATATTTCTGCGTGGACGCATGAATATTTATCCCGCGTAGGAACAACGATGACTCGACAGAGCGGTAAGATGTCGTTGGCGTTGTTTGTCTACGGTCCGTGATGGCTGGGACCGGATAGGAACGTGGGGAACGTTTGGTAGCGCGTTAACGATCGTATGACTACTGGTACACTTCCGGCGGGTAGCTGGAAATGAAGGTCGTTTCTACGCAACGATGCAGAGATGGGTAAATTCATTGTCTGGATAGGAAGAATGAATAAAAGATATATATATATATAAAAAAAAGAAAGTATTTCGAAATTTTTAATTGATGAAACGTGGAAATTCTAGTTTTTTTATGGTAAAGTAATATTAGTTCTTGAACGAATCGATACTGGGCAAACAATAATTTCAACTAATTCCAGAATTTCTTCCAAAACTTAAAAGTTTTAGAATTAATTATTTTGTTATTTTGAGATAGTGCGGGATTAATGAATAACGCGTACGGTTTGAATGTATTTTATTGAAAAATGGTAAGAAAATATACAATTCACAATGGTATTTGTATAAATTTAATAACAATATATTTAACCATTTGAACGCGATTCGTCGATATTGCGACGATCACTAATTACTCCAAATGTGCGGCGCGTCGCTATATCGACGATTACATCAGTGTGCATTTGACGCTCGACTGGGAACGATTGTCCCGTGTTGAATCTTGTTTTGCGATATTTATCAAAAATTTACATCATATAAAAGTATAAATTAGTTGAGACCGTTAAAAACAATTTTTATTTTTCGTTTTATACACATCGATATTTTCAAAATATTTCCGGGCCATGTCTAGTAGCGAAAATTTTACGTTCTCGGCTAATATGCAATATTTGCAAAAGAGGAGTGCATGGCACATGTGTGGGGAAACACAAATGTGCCAAAATTTGAAGAATAATTCTGAAACTTCTTGTAAAAAAAATAATAGATATAAAAAAAAGTAAATAAGTTTTTTTATAATCATAACTCATAGTTTAGTCTACAAAATAAAAAAAAATTATTGAAATATGTCATTTTTTGTGTTTTTTTTTTGTTTATATTTGTAAAGCCATCATGATTCATTTTTCTTAGTCCAAATTTTGCTCAGCAATCTTCGCATGTATTAAAAAAAATCGCTTAGCACTCAAACGGTTAAATACTACTTAATATAAAGGCACCATTTTCGCGTGGCCGACACAAGATCGGGTTGTTTCTATCTGTTTCGAATAAAAAGAAACATAAATGATTATTAATCTATACGAGTGATACGCTAGTTTAGATTAAATTGTGCGAGAAGGCTCAAGGAATCCCAATACGCAAATATGTCGTTACGTTTCCTGCCTCGCGTCGCCTTCACAGGAGCCCGCGGGCTACCCGCCACTTGCCCGTGCGGGCTCGTTTGCCCATCACTGTATTACATTATTATTTAGTGGTAATGAAGTATAGGAACCGCTAAACTATCGATTGTTAATCCTAAAAATGGAAAACTAACTATATTGTTATATTTTTGTTTTGTATTTTGTTTAACGAAACCGTGTTATAAGAATGCCATGCTACAGGAATACCGTGTTATAAGCATAACATATACGAATATGGAGTTATAGGAATAGTATGTTACAGGAATACCGTGTCAAGGAACCCCGAGTTACAGGAATACCGTGTTATAGACATGTTATAGGAATACCGAGTTACAGGAGTACCGTGTTACAGGAATACCGTGTTATATGAATACCGTGTTATATGAATACCGTGTTATATGAATACCGTGTTCTATGAATACCGTGTTCTATGAATACCGTGTTCTATGAATACCGTGTTCTATGAATACCGTGTTCTATGAATACCGTGTTGTATGAATACCGTGTTGTATGAATACCGTGTTGTATGAATACCGTGTTGTATGAATACCGTGTTGTAGGAATACCGTGTTGTAGGAATACCGTGTTGTAGGAATACCGTGTTGTAGGAATACCGTGTTGTAGGAATACCGTGTTGTAGGAATACCGTGTTGTAGGAATACCGTGTTGCACGAATACCGTGTTGCACGAATACCGTGTTGCACGAATACCGTGTTGCACGAATACCGTGTTGCACGAATACCGTGTTGCACGAATACCGTGTTGCACGAATACCGTGTTGCACGAATACCGTGTTGCACGAATACCGTGTTGCACGAATACCGTGTTGCACGAATACCGTGTTGCACGAATACCGTGTTGCACGAATACCGTGTTGCACGAATACCGTGTTGCACGAATACCGTGTTGCACGAATACCGTGTTGCACGAATACCGTGTTGCACGAATACCGTGTTGCACGAATACCGTGTTGCACGAATACTGTGTTGCACGAATACTGTGTTACAGGAATACCACGTTGTAGAAATACCCTGTTATTGGAGGGCTTCTCCAATTCTCCATCCACGTTAAAACGAAACCATGTTATACGAATACCATATTACAAAAACCCTGTGTTATACAGAGTTTTGCCAATACTAAAAAAATTTACACTAACCACAAACCGATGCGACCGCCACTGACAGACAATATCTCATCTCGAACAATCGCGCCGATCGAACAGGTGATATCCACAGTGGGCACCTGCTGCACATCTCGATCTTCTCGATTCTCTTGCCGGGCCGTATTCGCGGTCTGGGAGGGCACGTCGGTCGTTTCAAATAAATCATTCGCGAGCAGCACACACAGATCCGAGCCGATCGGAAAACTTGGCCGGATGGTCGGCCAGATTTCAAGAGCACGCGAGTGAGAGAGAAAGACAGAAAAAACAAACAGCCCATGGAAGAAGAGGCAGATGGAAAAGAAGCAGAAGAAACGGCACACTGGCGAGAGGAGAACGGAAAGGGGAGGGGACGAGAAAACGAATCGGCGAGCGAGCATTGATTCTGGTCGAAGGTCGAACGACCTTCGTGCAAAACGCCGAAGGAGTGGGGGGAGGGGGCGGGGATTCCCCTGAGTGGAATCGACGTATCGCCTTAGGTCGCGTCGTAGTTCCGAGTTTTCAGTTATAAATTATAGGGTAGACGACCGAGTTCCACCGTTTCTTCTCTCTGACGTAGGAGACGGCAGGGAACGCGCGCTCTCTCTTTCCCGCCACTTTGCCTCGGCTCCGCTCCAGTGCGCGCTGTGTCGTGTGCCTCTTCGCTTTCTTCGACGTTCGCTCGCCTCCTTTTTTCTCTTTCCATCGCCCTGTCTCGCCTCGTTCCGTTTTCCCCGTCCCTCTTTTTTCCTCCCTTCGGGTCGCCTAACTGGCTCGCAGGAGCCGGTGTGTGTTACCGCTCTCTCTCGCCTATCGGGAGCGAGCGTTCGAACCACGTGTGGCCCCCATTCATAAAATCCTCGAAGCGTAGCACGTGCATCGGGAACCCCCTAAAGGACACTGGCGCGCTTCTAAAAATTCTCCCAATCCTCCCACCCCGGTCCCCCTTGATTCTTTCGTCACAGACTTTCCCCCTCGATCATACCCCTGTTTATGGATGCACTGTCTACGCAGACGGTGCACGGTAAGGGTATGCTGTGGTAAAGAATTTTTATTATTATAATTAGACTCCGGATTTTATACATTTATGGCTTAAAGGGCTCTGTGAGATACAATAAAAGACGAAACTTTCATCGGATACAACGTGTTTTCTATTTTAGTCTGAACCCGATAAGATACTTAAGAGGAAAAATAAATTTCTACTTTTGCCACTGTCTTTATACATTACGTTAGAATATGCTATTTTGCATAAAAATCTGCTGTAGCTTTTTCGACATTATTGGAACGCAAGATTTTTGGGTATATTCAAGATTGAAAAGGGGCTAATAAATTAGGTATATTGGGGTATCTTCAACCTTTTCGAGATGTTATTAAGTTATTAAATAAGGAAATATTTATGATTGATAAAGTAAGATTTAATTATTATTATTATAATTATAATCGAAATGATAGAATGAATATGGTATAATCACAGAACGTTTTCTTTAATCATCCACAACTCGAAAACTAATTTATATAGGACATATGTTCACATGACATTTTTATTTATATCAGTCTGCACGCTTACCCCTTGAAGTACTGATATGTATTTATGAATCACCCTGTATATAACAATAACGCGGAAGCTTAAAAACTATTCACCCGTATATGCAGTCAAAGATAATACAATATAATACGAGAAATAAAATTGCTCATTACAATTTTACTTCAATCTTCACCGTTCACACCGTTAAATCCAGATAGAAAGCGAGCGTACGTTTTATGTACCGTTAACAGAGATGGGCAAATTTGTTATCTAGATAAAAAATTTCGAATAATGAATAAAAGTTTAACATCGATATACCTCATAGAATTTTCTAACAAAAATTCTTGAATGCCATGGATGAACCGTTTTTTTAGTTAACCCCGGAAAATTACAATAACTTTTAATCCGTGTTACATTTTCAAATGAAAAAAATTAAGCTTATCCTATTAGTGTATACGAATTCATAGAAAAAAAGTTTAACAACGATATACCTCATAGAATTTTCTACAAAAATTCCTGAATGCCATTGATGAACCTTGTTT
This sequence comes from Dufourea novaeangliae, assembly GCF_001272555.1. Lineage (NCBI taxonomy): Eukaryota > Metazoa > Arthropoda > Insecta > Hymenoptera > Halictidae > Dufourea > Dufourea novaeangliae. The sequence continues at coordinate 1,366,185 of NW_015374081.1, read as the reverse complement.
TTAGGCATCCCCGGAAAATTACAATAACTTTTAATCTGTACTACATTTTCAAATGAAAAAATGAAGCTTATCCTATTAGTGTATACGAATTCATAGTAAAAAAGTTTAACATCGATATACCTCATAGTTTGTTCTAAAAAAAATTCCTGAATTTCGCCTAATTTGTTACTCGTCACAATAGGGAGATTCCTTAATAAATATAATATTAAATAATAATAATTATTATTATGATCATTTCCTCCGGTGTCTCAACGTCCAACCAGCGTCGTGGACACCTCTGCTAATGTCTTGGTCCTCGTCTCGAGGTTCAAAGACGACCGTCTTATCCGCGCGATCGATTCTCACTTCGTCCTCGTCTAGTCGCGCGCAAGTAGATAGTAACAGCTAATCCATCGTGTGTATCGCGATCTAGCCGGGGAATAATCTGCATCGTTTGGCTCTTCGACTCGTCTACGGATCACCTGTCTTCTCTCTGTCCTTCGTTCTTCACTGGGGAGACAAAGGGTGAATCCCGAACGTGGAGAAACCTCTTGTCTCTTGATTTTTTCCTCCCCCGCCACCGTCTGATCTTCCCCCGTTCCGAGAAGCAACAACTCTCGAGGTCGAGGCGCGATAATCTCGCCACGAATCTGTATAGTCGCGATCGATCCAACGATCGAGAGCTTCCACCTTCGCTTTAAGAAGCGTGCTCGATTTTCATGTAATTCAAATGAAGCGTGGAGCCATCCTTGCCACGAGACTTGCTGAGACAGACCGAACCTCTCGATAACGCTCGCCTTCCCGTCTATCCACAGGCTCGATTCTACTCCAGAATCCCTGTTTCTCGTACGGAAAACACAGCAGTCTTCGAATTGAGGAAGACAGTGCCAATTGGATTGATCGATCGATGGAAATGTGTGATACAGTAAAATTTTGATTGGTACCCGAAAATTGAGACTGGATCGCGGGTAATTTTGTGAGTAGAAGAATTGATTCTAAATGTAGAATTAACTACGAACAGAGTTTACATGCCTGCTTATCGATGACACAATAGTAATGTAACAACGAACATTTTGTATTTTTGTTTTTTTTTTCCAGTGAAACTTTTACTATCGTATTTGTGAGATATTTCTGGTTAAAATGATACTAAACACGGTATAATTCGGAGCATATTTACTTATTGATCATTTATGGCACTTAATCGATATTAATAAGTTAACGTCCCCATGAAAGTCTGAATTTTTAAGGGAATTGTTTTTCGATATTTCAATAATGCTGATGGATACGGAAGGGTCTGGGGAGAATAATAATGCACGGAACATATCTTCCATTGATTAACCCTCTGTGACCACCCTGGGTCTTTTATGGCACAAGCGAAATTTCGCGTTCAAATATCTACGAATCGAAGGAATTCTTATTAAAAAAAAATCTTTTACATTGCATTATTCTTCAGATTTTTTAGAAACCTATAAGATAAATAATATAGACATGAAAGACCCAGAGGTTTGACGGAAGTATTAAAATTACGGGGGTCATGGAAGGTTAATAATAATTTGAGTTTATTCAAAGATAAAAGAAATTTGTTTTCAACCACCATCCGACTGCTAAATTTTGGTTCGACAAAAATTCACCGACACGATTAATCACCGAAACTTCGATTACAATCCAGAACTATCGATTTTCAATCGTCGAATTTCGATGTCCCCAAGTTTCCGAGTACACCAAGGTCTGGGTTAGTCAGTCGTTTCAATTTCCGCGAAGCGAAACGCGCCAGGACGCTCCCTCCAGTATTAATCCGTGTAAGCTGCGTCTACACTGTATGTCGAAACACTGTTATACAACAAATTGTTGTATAACCTTGCTATACAACATGTTTTTCATAAATTGTTACGAAACTATACCATATAGTCCAGAGAAGAAGGGATGTTTTTCCATTGGGAAGTCGACTAAAACAGGTCCACAAACGATGCGATTCATCTAGGGTTGGATTAAGACCTTTAGAGGCCCTAAGCATTTAAAAGATTTCGGGGACCACATATACAGGGTGGCCCAACAGTCACTAGACCATTTTAAAATATAACAACTTTTTAAAATATAACAACAAAATGGTGGCCATTTGAAAGACATAATATAATAATAACACTAGGTTTACGAACTTAGGTCAACGAACCCGCAGATTTTCTTTAAAAAACAACTTATTTTATATAATACACAATTTATGATCTCTGAAATTAATGCATAGCTATAGAGATAGGTATATCACATAGAGAATTTCGAGGTTAGAAAGCATTCGAAATGCATCAAAATGACGCGTCCCGTAAACCTAGTGATAATATAACATATATAATATATATAAGTTGCTATACATATAACACGAAAAATGTTATGTAACATGACGTTATATAACATTTTTCTTTCTGTTCGTCTAACACGTTTTATAACTTTGCTATATAACGTGTTATGTCATATAGTGTAGACGCAGCTTAAGGCTCCTGTGGACCTTGTACGCGCCCAAGGAAAATCTAATCGGGACCGAGAGAGCGACCCTAAAGTCGGCGGGAGCCGGTTACCTATTAGCTTCAATCTTTAATACGCGTCGCCGTCTTGGATGTTCGATAGCCCGTGACAACGTTAACACGAGTTATGGGTGTGTCTCCCTTGGATATTCATATCGAATATGACTCCGATGAGGCAACCCTAAACGGAGACAGGGGCTGATCCATGGAAACCCATTCAACCCCTCGGTATAAACGCCTCAGGGATCGACGCACGTTTTCATTGAAAATTTAATGTTGTCCTAGGTACGTTCGACGACGTAACGTATAACGTAATAAAACCTGACTTGGTTAACACTTATTTTAGATACAACCAAACTTTTTATATTATTTTAAAGTACAATTTATTACAATTTTATTAAAATATTCAACACAATCTTCTACGGGGGTAAAATCAAGTATTTTTGAAAAATACGGTAAGTTGTTCTTCTAAGCCCCAATTCTTCAGCACGACGAAGAATCGATAAATTTGATCGTGAAGAATAAATTCCGTTTCAAATTTTTCAAATCACAGAAGGGCGATTATGTGGACCGTAGTTTTCGCGACGTGCACGTTGAGTATTCACAAAATTACGTCTATTTTCATAAAATTTTTGATGACTAGATTGCGGATTTTTATGCAAAATCGCAGTCTAGCCATAATAAATTATCTGAGCATATTAAACACAAATGACAACTAGTAACAGTTACAACATTTTAAACATGGTTGGCACTTCACTTCAAAATCATATCGTTCTCATTCAAACAACCCTTTATAAAGAATCACAAAAATGGTAACTTCCTTGCCTTTCACTGTACGTTTTCGACCCTCAAGCCCATCAAGAGATTCGAGATGTATTCTGATCCAGGCGAATCGACAGACTGCCGTGTAATCTGTTACGCAGATCTATCCCTGTGGGCGTAAAGAAGGGAAAAATGGATGAATGAATCGACGCGATCGGTCCATCCCCCAGCTCCGCGGATTCTCTCCAAGTTTCCCGTCCCTCTGTTTCCTCTCTATCCCCTGCCTCTCCTCGGGTTCAATGGAAAATACGCGGAGAACACGCGAAGTGAGTCGATATATCGACTACGCACACACATGCACACATACACACGGTATTCCCCCGGCCTAGGTCGGGCCAATCAAATTTTATGATTTGTATCCATCTCGTTCCTCGCGATCCTGACCTACCGTCAGCCGTTCCGCCGATAGTGCCGCGCGCACCCACCGCTCTTTTCGCCGCTTTTTTTCCCAGCCACAGGCCCCCTCCCCTCGGCACGCTTCCATCGGATTTCCCCGTAGCTCGACCTCCGTGAAAAAAAGGGAGAGTGACTTCGAAAGTCAATAAATCGAATCTCTGCCCGACGCTTTAAACTTTTTCCCTTTAGCCTGGCCCTCTCTCATCCCTCCGACGTCTGTTCGCTTTATCCCCCCACCCCCGTTGTCTAATCCTCCGCCACAACCCTCTTCGATGAAATATGAACGGCCAACGACCAGGAAAAACTTTCTTTCTCGTTTCTGCTGCCTTCTCCGTCCTCCGAAACATCTTTCAGTTCGGGGTTTACGTTCGCCCAGGTCGCGACGTCGTTGACGAAATACAGAATCGAACCGACACGTCTGCTCGCTTTATCCCCCCACCCCCGTTGTCTAATCCTCCGCCACAACCCTCCTCGATGAAATGTGAACGACCAACGACCAGGAAAAACTTCCTTTCTCGTTTCTGCTGCTTTCCTCGTCCCCCGAAACATCTTTCAGTTCGGGGTTTACGTTCGCCCAGGTCGCGACGTCGTTGACGAAATACCGAATCTAGCCGTCACGAGGGGATTCCTACAGTTTCGTAACATTCGCGCGAAATCGTCCGTGCAGAACTATTGGCTGTTTGCCTCTCTAGAACCTCCGTACGTCTCCTGTATCCCCTCCCATCTTCCTTCTGTCGACGAAACGATCGTTCCACGGGTTGGAACGTCGAGTCGTGTCGCTTCGACGGTCGAACCACAACGACTGGAGAAAGAAGGATCGATGCCTGTTCACCCGTTCCTCGACACAGCGTCCTCGTACGGGTTTAAACGGCTGGAAAGAAGAAGATCCGCGTTCTCCCGAGGAAAACGCTGGAATTTTCAGCCACCCCAGAGCGGGGATCTCGAACGATTTTTCTCTCTTTCTAGTTCCTTCGCAACTGTCCTCGTCGAAAATCTTCCACGCTCCAGATCTTTCGCAGTTTCGGGGCAATAAGACGCTTTCCGGGAGCCCGAAACGATGCCGTCCGTCCCGTTTGACCCGAAAAGACGACGAGAGACCGACGACGGAAAAACGGTGAATCGCGGTTTGCGAAAAAGGGTGGGGGACAGACATCCCGCTCGTCGTCTGGTTACGCGAGTCTGCCAAGTCGTATATTCGCGTTCGACTGAGAGAAAAATGGGGGGTTGACGTGATGCGTACGAAAAATGTTCGGTGGTGGATGGCCGTTGAAGGACAAATTGGAAGAGAAGTCGTATGGTTGAGGGGGAGAAGGAAGGGGTTGGTAGGGGGTGGAGATCCAAGAGAAAGAGAAACGACCCTTCCTTCGAATCCCCAAAGCGAGAGACGCCACGGCGACGAGACTTTGACCGAGTTTTGAAGCGACTCCTACATCGACGGAAGGGCAAGAGAGGGTGCGCGTGGGTGGGGGGTGGCCGAAGAAGAAGAAGAGGGAAACCGGAGAGGGCGAGAGTGAAGCTGCGTCTACACTATAGGAAAAGTGTTATACAACAGATTGTTACGTAACTTTGCTATGTAACATGTTGTTAGAACCTTTTACAAGGTTATATTTTCTGGATGGGGCTGTAACAGGTTTGTATAACATTTAGCATCTCATTGTTTAATAATTGCGTCATACTTGTTAAATAACATATAACTTGCTGTGTGACACGAAAAGTGTGATACAACATTTTTCTTTCTGTTTCTCTAACAAGTTTGTATAACATTTAGCATCTCATTGTTTAATAATTGCGTCATACTTGTTAGATAACATATAACTAGCTATATGACACGAAAAATGTTCTACAATAGTTTTCTTATGTTTCTATAATAAGTTTTATTACTTTCCTCTACTGTACTATAGTTTATACAAGTAATACAAGTTTTATAACTTTGCTATATTGTAATATGGTTTATACAAGTTTTATAACTTTGCTATATTGTAATGTGGTTTATACAAGTTATACAAATTTTATAACTTTGCTATATTGTAATATGGCTTATACAAGTTATACAAATTTTATAACTTTGCTATATTGTAATAAAGTTTATACAAGTTTTATAACTTTGCTATATTGTAATAAAGTTTATACAAGTTTTATAACTTTGCTATATTGTAATAAAGTTTATACAAGTTTTATAACTTTGCTATATTGTAATAAAGTTTATACAAGTTTTATAACTTTGCTATATAACGTGTTATGTTACGTAGTGTAGACGCAGCTTAAGGACGTAGCTGTGTAAGAACGAAGAGAGAGAGGCGCGCGTCGCCTTCTCCCAGACACGACCTCCTCCTCCCACCGGTGCCTCCTCGTATCGCCTCGCGTTTCCTGGCATTGCCTCGTAATTTCTCGTATAGCCGCCAGTAAACCATTTACCCGTGGCCCCCGTGCCAAAAGTTCGCTAGTCACGCTTCTCGATTCGCGACCCGGTGCTCTGTAGATAGGTATATGTACATACTTCCCTTATGATTCTGGAGGATCGCTCATTAGGACCGATCCGACTTGTTCACTTTCGATTGAAGCAACGGATGACAGCTGAGAAAACCGTGTCATTTTTGGAAGTACACTTGGGTAATGGTAAAATTACCCTAAAATTTTCAATTCTTACGTATTGTGGTTGAAATAGAAACGATTTGAGTATGCCGTGTCTGAAATCGTGCTGAGAAATACAGTAAATGTTCGAAGAGTGTTCGAAGGGTCGAGAGGTCGTAGCTGTGGGGGTCGTCGATTTTAATCACACTTTTTTTGGTGAATCGAGAGCAAAAATAAGCAGACCTACATCGGAGCGTTTCTGCCAATACTCATTATACTCATTAAGTTTTCTGGTTACCGTGCAAAAATACCTCGAAAAATATGCAATTTTCGAGGTATCTATTAAAATTAACATATTTCCCTCTAAAATAATGATACTTTAACATTTTTTTTAAATTTCATTATTCTTATCCAGTAAATGTATGTTCTACTGTATAAACTTATTTCATAAAAATAAATTATGTTTAAATTGTATTAAAAATGGAAAGTTAACCAAGTTCAGAAAACCCACGAAGCTGATATATCGGCTCTAAGCTACTAATAGGGTTAATATTTAATTTTCGGATGTCCAGATACAGGGGATAATTCTAAAGGGAGGTGATTCTACGTGAAAAAAAATAAGGAAATTTTTTTATGTAAACCGTCGTTGACCCACACGTCGTCCTGAACACGTTAAAGGATTCGATATCGACGAAAGAACGAGATCGCAGAGTCCCACGGTCGAGGATGTTTTGACGGGTAAACTCGCGCTCGCGATATTAACGTCCTACCAAAGTGGAGTTTGCCAACGCCGTCTCTCCACCCATATATCTTCCGACAGCGACTAATATTTCTGGAAGTTCGCGGGCGTACGATAAGTCGGTCAAACGTAACCAGCGATTCGCGGTCTTTGGGACGACCGCGACCGATTTAAACGCTGAACACGATTTGAAAACGGAGTCGATGAAAAGTACATAACACACCGACGATGGCTGGTCGGGAAAAAATTGCAATTAACCCTCTTGTTCCCATTGTAGCTATATGGCCACGTATTTTAAATTACGAAATACAGTAAAGCCTCGATGAGTATTTGGAGGCTCTTCCAAGCTGACAACGGGACGTTCTCAGATAAACGCTGGCTTGTTGTGATAATGCTTGGAATTCTGAAGCCAATTATATTTGTTTCAGCCGCATACGACGATTAGTTTATGAAATATTTAATGTTTAGTGCTGAGGTGTGTACGAACACTCATCAAGGATTCACTGTAAGATGTTAGAATCATGTATTTTTTCATCTCTGTGAGTATATAATAATCCCTTCTCGTCTTGTATAGATGATATGATATAAATTATAATATGTATTTGAATTCATATATTGGAATTCAAGTGTTTACCATTCTCAGGAATATACGATAAAAAATTTTTTCAAGGATTTTACGAGAATTTACTTATCCAAGGTAAGAAAAATGGGTTGCATTACGTACAATGACTTTACAATGTAAATTGTTACGTGTTAAAAAAAAAAAAAAAAAAAAAAAAAAAAAAAAAAAACTTACCATATAGCGATGAATGAAAAATGACGCTAAACGTTTTCAAAGTGTTAAAATTTTCTTATGACTCATTTATGTGTCGTGTAATAAGGATAAAATACAATGAAATATTTCTTTCGTAATTGTTAAATGATTTGGGAATTAAAGCCCTCCTCTTAAAAAAATACACAGACAATAATCAAGGGAGTTTCTACAAGGCAGAGATGGGCAAATTCATTATCTAGATAAAGATTTTTGAATAACAAATAAAAGATCAAAAAAAAGGGATTTCACAATTTGCCATCGCCAATTTTCATAATACAATAATATTTCTTTTCGAATAAATAGGTACATTTGACAAACAATTATTTAATCTCCATTATCTGTTTAAACGTCAGGATAACGATCTTAGGTACTACTGCTTTTCAGTATGTATTATTCCAATGAAATTCTGCTCAGCTCTGCCACACGGGTATCCGCGCGCGATCTTTAAGAGCCGTGTGAAGCCTCCGCGAACGTGCAAATAAAGAGCGCGCACAACCGCTCGCTTTTGACGGATGGATTACGTAAAACGGTTTTTCTAAAACGGACGCGTTGCCCCGTCCGAAATACGAAAATCTCGTCGGTCGCGTACGACCAGCGATATTCTCGCCGTTTTCAAAGAGTTAACGAGCTTTTGCGTCGACTTTGAATTCCCTGCGTTTCGTATATTGGTTTTCAGATCGCGAATTAGTAAGTATTAATAATAATAATAATAGTTTATTGAGACGGGCGTAGGGGAAAGGTGTCTAAAACGATCCCTTTAAGGCGTAATTTATATAAAAAATACAAATGCTCATTATTTAAATAAAAGTAAACTAGTTTTAAATCAAATTCAGCTACATGATCAATTATATTTTCTATTCACATTTCTTTAAAGGCATACTTAAGGACCATTTTGTAATTTAACTTTTACAGTAAAAGTACAGTTCCGATGAGTACAGAATTCCTTTCGTTTCTGGGAAACTATCGATAACAATATAATCCAGGAGACTACAGACGTCAAGAAAATCATCAGGCAAGGGGTTAAGGAAAACCGATTCTGTGAGGAGAAAATCTGTGTAAAATAAGCTTCGAAAATTGCCCATCATTTTCAGTAAGAAATCATAGACAGCGACAGGACAAGATGAGGTAGAAGAACCAACCGAGTAGTTGCACGTTCGTAAGGGACAGAATGAGAGCAGAGATCGGCAAATTCATTATCTAGATAAAAAGTTTCGAATAACGAACAAAAGACGAAAAAAATATTTCGTCATTTTTACTTCATTGAACGTAGTAATTCCAATTTTTATCATCAAATAATATTTCTTCTTCGATGGGTAGACATTTTGCAAACAATTATTTAATCTCATAAACTGTTTAAAAGTCAGGATGACGATCTTAGATACTGCTGCTTCTCACTATGTATTATTCGAATAAAATTGTGCCCATCTCTGAATGAGAGTTGAGCAGCGTAAACAAGAAAAGCAGCACGCGTGTACGCCTGATATATTCTGGACGGACGCATAGCTAGGATGCCTAAAGGGCATCTACCCATCAAACTTGGTCGGCCTTGCACGCGACGAACGGTCGAAGATATTCATGAGCGACTTTCCAAAACTTGTCAACAACCACCCCCTGGAAAATTCTTCGCGCATAGGTCCTCTGGGTGCGCGCGCGCGCGCGCGCGCTGTCGAGCGTGTTGCGCGTAAACTTTCCAGTTTCTCCCCCGAATTCCGGAAAGTTTCGCCCCCTTGTTGGCACTCGCGCCCGGGCGTCAGGCAAATCCCCGCTTATGGAGTTACAAGGACAGAGAGAGATATAGCTGTTCAAAATATTCGAGAAGCCTGTCTCGATGTAACGGGCGACCTGTAGACGGCGCACGGATTCGGGGAAGCAGAGATGGGCAAACTCATCATCTAGATCACAGACGAGGTATAGGAGTAGACATTTCATCCAATGTATTTTTGCGGCTATTGTGCTTCTTGACTATTGTCCCGAAATTGGGTCCGCGTCGAGACTTGTAGGGAGGAATGCTTCTGATCCTCGTAAATTTGTTTTTTGCCAGAAGCCTCGGCAATAGAAGCGGAGGGGCAACAAAGTATGAGTTTGACAGGTTCCACGACTTCCCCCTTCCTCGTGGTGGGGTTAACGCCTGGACAATAATCGTGTAGAACAAGCCAGACAATAATCGCGAAGAGACTATACCCCATTTCCATTTTAGTGTCACTACCCACCGCAGATTCACCGTTCTCAAAACGCAGAGGTCGCTAAAATCATAGATTTTTTAAGGTGTCGGTACTACACTTTAGGTGGGCCACCAACTCCCATAAGATGAAAGGTCTATTCTTATATCTCGTCTGTGCCTCTCGTCAGTGCTGAGGGGCCTTCGAACGCGGAATTTGTTATGGGGAACGTTAATAGGTCGAGCAGTAGGGTGGGGTGGGTGGGGGGGACACGAAATTTCGGCGCGTGCGAAGAAAATTACCGGTCGGTAAAAACGTTGGCGGTAACCGCGTCGGTAATTTCAGGGCGTCGCCAAGATTGCGCGGGCAGTTGTGGCCGGTGTGAAACTTCGCGCGCGCAGCGCAGCCCTGAGATTCTTGTTAGGTTTTGTGCTTTAAACGCACGCTAGATTTACGACAAAAGTTGCGCTCTCTCGCGTGCGCTTGCTAACGACTGGATTCGCAACAGTAAGTGGCATCGTTACGGCGCGCAGAGACCATGGCTGGCGAATCGGCGGGGGGCGGCGGAGGAGGAGGTTAGGTTCAACGTCGACGCGTCGTAAATTCTGTCGGGCGCGTACGATCCGTCGATTGAGAGATTATTCTTGGCGGGTAATCAGACGCCGTGCTTTATCGATCATTAACCATAGACGTATAATATCTAGACCGCGTGGTTTTCAATGTGTTCCGTAGTAAGAGACTATGCCAAAAATTAAATAGCTGCTGTACGTGGAAAACAGAAAAATAGAGGGAATTAAAAGGAATTAACAAAGTCTCTCGAACCTTCGATTCCCCCTTTGGTGCCTTCTGTAACGTGGGCGATAGAATTTGTCATACACCGGGTGACATAATACAGTATTTCTCAATTCATGAATACTTATGAATTGGCACGTGTATACTTCACAGTCACTCGATGTATGATGCTACACGAGGCATAGTGATGCTCAATTGCTAACTAATGTAACCGAGGGGAATATGCGCAAACAAGACCGAGATTATTCATTTCGCAATCACGGTTTTATTTGACGTAAAGTATACTTATTTTCAATCATTCAGAAGTGAATACAAATATTCGAATTCACGTAACTGACTCTTATGACTATTTATCAAACTACAATTCCATACTGTAAGAGGTTAATTGTCAGACAAAAGCAGAATGGTGACCCAGAGCATGGTATCTATCTTTTTCTAATATTTCAATGCGCATACTAATTATCATGCATCCATGTCATTAGCCGGGTGTGTTTGGAGGTTGCGATGAGTCGCCGTTACTTTCTAGCGCTCGCGGACTCGTCGTGGAACGGACGAAACGTCGATCCCGATGGAAACTCGAGCAACGCCACGGCACGCTCGAAAATAGCTACTCTCGCGACGAGTGTCCCTCGAAAACGGATGGAAGTGACGAGGCATCGTCGCAGTTTTTTTTTTTTTCCGTAGGATATATGTATACCTGTACGGTCTCCCGTCGGCCCCGAAGTTAACCATTCAGCGCGCGCGTTCGCTCGTGTTCTTTGACATGCGACCGGCGGAATTGTTGCGCGCGGCGCGCTCAGGCCTATCCATATGCATGCACGCGCGCGTGCATACGGTTTAAACCGGTGTGTGCGGAGTCGCGCGCGTACATACAACTCACGGCACGTACTGCCCGTTCCGCGTGTTGTGTACGTACCTCGCCGATGAGCGTTTCCTCTACATGCGGCGGCATGCATATGTGCGACGACGGCTGCGCCTGACGCGCCATTATGCGATAACCTCGAAGCGTCCGCGCTTAGGGATGTTCGATTTCGATTCGATTCTTCGGAAGGTCGATTCTCTGGTAACACGTCACTGCCATGTACATCGACGAGCAAACTCGGTTTCCTCTAGGGGAAAAAGTGGCGTGGAAGAAAAGTTTCCTACCACTTGGTAAATTTATTTCAAGTACTGAAATAAATGTTAAACCGAATGTTAATTTTTCATAAACTTCAGTTACTGCCAAAACTAAATGGTAGGAGGCCCTTCGCCTACCTCACTTTTTCCCCTAGTGGAAGCCGAGTTTCCTCGCTAGGGTATATTAACGGCTAAAAGTATGGTACCAGAGTGTTTAACTTATTATTTTGTTACGATAAAATAAAAGTTACATAATTATTAGGTATACAAATCACTTAACACTATCCTTTGTTAACTGTTTCTGGAATAATATTTTCCTCCTTCTTTAATTGTCAACACCTGATCCCATACTTTCGATCGTTAGTGTGTGGTGTTATACAAGGTATCGACGTGTTACTTAAGAGAATCGACCTTTGAAGAATCGAATCGGAATCGAACATCCCTAGTTACGAGTACAGTCCGTCATTTTCATCGCTTGGACGAAGCAGCCCGTCATTGGCGGAGAGGGTGCATCATTCGAAATTCAGTTTTCTCTGTACGTGCACCGTTACCAGGCCGGTTTTTCGAGCCGCAACAAGCGAAAACGGAACGAACACAGAGCGTCGAAGCCATAGCGCGGATACAGGGAGTCGTTAACGGAGAAACCGACTAATATCAGAGCAGCGAGCGGTAATGTTATATTCATTTACTAAAAAAGTACGTTTAATTATTTGGATCGTTATAACTATCTGACCGCGAGTCGAGTCGAGCGAATACGCTCCAAAAAGCGGCGCGGCGTCGTACCGCGGTGCAATTAAAGTCGAACGTAAGCTGATAGGGGGACCCTGTTACATGAAACTCTCGAGGTAATGATTACGCGAGCCGTTGTAATTTATTACCGCGCGCGCTCGTTGTTCTCAATTGTAACGTAATTCGGTAATACGGCCTAATTGCAGTCTTAATAAGACCGCGTTCTTCGGCCCGCGTAGACTCCCCCCGTTCCATCGTCTTTCCGCCTCGCGTTCGCGAGCACCGACACGGGTCCGATTAGTTGTCGGTGGAATCCGTTAAAAATCCAGCGATCTTCCTCGATCGGAGGCCGAAAACCGGTTCACCAGTCCGATTTCTATCGAAATCATAACCTCGCTGGATATTTTATAACTGCTCGTTCCCGTGCGTCGATATCATCGGATAGCAACCGTTTGCTCTGGTCCAAAGGACGTGTAGCATTCCTCTCGGACCTATGGTCGCATCGGTTTAACGAGGCGTCTCTCCGTCCAGCCTTTTCGCATTTTGCTTCGCGCTCGATAATCAGGATGACTCACGCTGACGACTGGTCGCTATCGCGTTCCTTGCCGAACGGTGCTCGATACGCGCGTCCCGTTTGACGCCAACCATGTTCCATTTTTCCTTCAACGTTCACACTGTTCAACATATTCGCCTTCGAATTCCCGAGCAACGACCGAACGCAATTACGGATGTTCGGAATATTTAGGCATTCCATTTGATTCGTATCGCTCGCAGAATCTCGTTTCCACTTGACACAGGTGGTCGCTTTCGGTTCACGATACCCACGAAGCAATTAACGCTCGATAACAATTAGCTACTTTGAGACGTATCGGGCGAAGAGGCCGCGGGGGGGCGTGCGACGCTTATTTCTGGCGACGGTACCGCCAGAGGCGGACAGTTTGCGAGATCACGAGTCTCGTTTCCAGAGACGGGGCAACGGAACATCTTATCGGGTCCGCATCTGTGTCGTCATAATGTTCCTCGTGCTTCGCGAATCTGACTGGGAATCGGTGTGAATCCCTATCGATCGGGTAGAAGATTCGTTCTACCCTGGGACTGTCGAGGAGTCCGACGAGGAACCACCGACGCGGTAAAAGGAGTCGCCTCCTCCTCCTCCCATTTCCACGCGACGTGCCGGGAGTAGAAAATATTCGTGGCTTTAAGGTCGCAACGATGGCTGTCTCCGCCATAACGGCCGGCGCCAATGGAGGGGGGAGCTGCGATATACGGTTGGTCTAGTGACCTTGAGTGGCCAATATATTCCGCTCTGCAAGACAGCCTCGAGGCGTCGACAGTTCTTTTTTGTATTTTTATTTAAAACCGAGTGAATTCGAGAGCATTTGGGAAACGCGTGGTCCTGACATTGTGGCCCCTCCCCCCTGCAACTAGGTAACGTCAAAATGTGTTGGTGGACGCTCTAACGTTGGAGAGAGAGGAAAAGAAACAGATAATCGTGTGTGGGTTGCAAGGCACCAGTGGAGTGTACACCGTGGCGAAACGGTGAGCTCAGTGTTTACGAACGTTCCCCGCTCGCAGACGTTGCGGCTCGCCGTTGCTTACATCGACTCTGTCGGCGGGCATGAAAAGGTCGAAAGAGCGAAAACCGTCGGCCGAAGAAGGCCGACAATTGCCGAGCGAGCACGATCTTGCGCCGGGGCACGAGCGCGCGTATCCTCCTGCGGTGCGCGGCTCCGACACACCAGTGAATAGGGATGGCAAAAAACAAAGAAAAAAAAACATCGATGTATCGATACAACTTGCATCGACAAATTACTGTCGATGTTAATCGATACATCGGTAGTAAAACATCCATGTTCGTGTGATTGGTGTTTTTTCAGATTTATTGAACACGAGAGGATTTTCAATGAATTCCGTCTAAATTTTCATTTTTTCCGTAAGTCCAATATTTATGGAGTGAACTATTCAAAAATAACACTTTGTTAAACATCATTTCCGATGTTGAACAACGCTTTCTTTGTTATCATCAAACTAGTTTTTTAAATATATTCATTAACACTAGAACTACCAGAGCAGTCAGAATGACTGGTTGTCACATTTTTATGACGATGACTAAAATATTATAACAATACAATTCCTTAGATCTTTGGCAACTTTTATTTTATATGGGAGTGACGAAATCAGTTAATTTATAAATTTGTTCATTTTCACGCGTTTATCATGTTTATCAACCGTTTGAAATAGATGTGCGATTATTGTAGTTCTACTGTTAAATAACCTCTAACTGATTTTGCACCTTTTAAACTCATGTAAATTTCAATTCTAATCCCTATTACATATTCAGTTTGATTCAAACTTCGCGCCTCTAAAGTCACGCGCTCAAACTTCATGCCTGCGAAGTTCATAGTACACACTGTACACAACAGAGATTCAAATGAGGAAATCGAACAACAAAACACGAACAGATACGATGAGATCTCCAAACATCGATGGTGAAAGTATCGATGTTTCGAAGTATCGATACATGCTTGCCATCACTACCAGCGAGAAAGCTGCACACGTTTTCCGGGAATACGACGGACACGACGATTATCGAAAAGAAAGAACGGTACGGTGGAGAGGGGCGAGGGGAGATGTAAGAAAAGGGAGAAACCGCCTGGCTGGGTCCATACGCGAAGGAAACCGTAGGTAATCGCGCGGAGCAGAAACGCTGACGCAGATAAGGGAAACCCTTACGACCGCCACCGGTGGCGGTGGCGGCTACAGCGGCTATTTACGGGCGGTCTTGCTTGCCTCGAATGTAGGAACCGATAGGATTCGTTGGTCTGACCGCGCCTGCTCGTCGCAGAAATCCGAAATTCTACGCCCTCGTGATATTTCCCACACCCTTTCCGCCCCCTTACTGTCGCGCGGAATCTCGCCCCTTCCTCCCTCTCACTGCAACGCGGAAAATTCACCGTTCAAAAACATTTTCTAAGAGTATGGACAGACGGTTAGGTCTACTACCCACTGAGGCATCTCGTCATAGACACCGGACGCTTCCATGTAGCGACCAATATAAAACAATGACCGTCACGTCACGAACATAGAAATGTACATTGCACATCTCCTTAAAAACGGGTGATGCGAGTTTACATAGAGATAGGTACCTTTCTGAGGATTTGCTATCTCTTTCTAACATACCTAAGTCAACCACTCAAAAGCCAGAATCCCAGAACTTCACTCACCACCACTTAGATTTAAGAAGAGATGCTATATACTTTGTTGCCCTTCCGCTTCTATTGCCGAGACTTCGGGAAAAAAACGAATTTACGAGCGTCAGAAGCATTCCTCCCTACAAGATTATTGTCTCGGCACGGACCCAAGTTCGGGACAATAGTCGAGAAAAGTCTGTACGTAACCCCAGAAAAGTGGACTGCAAAAATACATTGGATGAAATGTCTACTCCTATGCCTCATCTGTGATAGCAGCGTCCAGGAAGCGTCAAATACCTCTGACGCGTCTATGACGAAACGTCTTAGTGGGCAGTAGGCCTTAATCGGACACGTGGTGTCTCGATTGTCGTTATCCAATTTTTTACGATCCACGGGGCGTCCGAAGACGCGTTAATGAGAATTACGTAACCGAGAAGGAGCTTCGGAAGTATCGAGCAACCGTAAAACCGCAACGGAGATTCTCCTTCGATCCTCCTATCGACTGCTCAAGGATAATCGGTCGCGTCCGTTCCCCCCCCCCACCCCTCTTCGTTGATTCTACGAATCATCGTATCCGTGGCTCTTTTGTCGGTCGACGTCATAATCTCCCACGATCGAAAAAAAAAAGTGAATTGCTTTCCGCGCGATGATCAGCCTCCGGTTCCGCGCTAGCTTTCCGGGTGTTTGGATCACGCGACGACTACGATGTTCGTCGTCTTAAGCCTACTATCCACTAAGGCGTCATGGACGCGTCATAGACTCAGGAACTTAATACCGGTATAGTTTCTATTGTATACATGGCAGGGATTTTTACCGACACGTAAAATACCAGTATTTTCGTATTTCGGTTTCTAAACGGGTTACGAAGGTACAACCGAAAAATACCGGTTTTCAACCCGAAAGTACTATCTCGAAAACCAGAAGAGATACATGAAAACTTTTAATGGACGAGGTTTGCGGTTTTTTTATGTAGAATAATATGGTGCTAACAAATAATCCAAAATATAATTTGTTTATAACAAATAAATTTCGGATCGAAACTTCGAGGGGTGGTTTGACCCCTTAAAGTCGCGTCTCAGCCGATACAAAAAAATACGTATCCCTTATTTTTGACTGCTTAACAGACATACGAAGTTTCATAAAAATCGGAGGGGGACACTTCTGTGCCTTTTCTTGTCAGTGGACAGTAGGCTTTAGTCGCACAAAACGTTCTCGACGCGCGTATACGCCAAACGATGTTGCCAGATTACCTTCGCCTCGAGTGTGGATAGAGAGAGCTGCGGCGGAGGAACGTTTTTCGAGGTTCCACGGCCGTTTCGGCGTCGAACGGAAATACCAAAGACACGTATCGCCCCGAGAAATTTCCACACGTCGACACGCGATGTTTCTCGAAAAGCTCGCGAATAGAGGAGACAAAGAGAGAGAGAAAGAGGAAGAGAGAGATAGTCGGTCCCGTCTTTTTTTAACGGCCACAAGAAGAATGTATTTTCCTCCGGTCGCGATGACGGTGCCCGTCAGTTTCGCGGTGAAACCAGGCGGAAAAACTTCTAATCCGGCAACGCTGGCTCCTGAGCGAGAACAGGCCGGGGTACAGCCTGATAAAAATAAATTTGCGCCCGGAATAATCGCGGAGCTCCCTAGAGATCCGTATGGACGGCTTCGTCGTCGTCTAGGTGCTGCTGTTTGGCGCCGCGGCGAAGTCGTACGGTAGGTTGCGCGTCGCTGACGCGTCCCCAGGCCACCTTTACGGGGTCGCGGGTTATTTCGGCGTTTACGATAAGCCCCTTTCCACGTGCATCAACCCCCTCCCCTTAATAATGGCACCCTCTTCTTCCTCATTTTTCACGATACCGGTATTTTCGGTTGACGTTCTTTTTTGAGCGAACTTTGGACCAGGGATAAACATGTCCTGCGAAATGTAAAAGACATCAGTGAGTTTCGACTGGTTTAGGACGCCTGACGCTCATTGGGTGATGTCTAAGAACAATTGACCAAAGTTTTTAGTAGCATAATATAACACATCGAAGTAGAGATGGTGTTTGGGCTAGCAGTTGATAGTATCGAGTCGTATAAAAATAACAGGTTGTCTATAAGGATTGCGTTCTAAAATATGTTTAACCCTTTACAGGAGCTCCACCCCTTGAGGAATCACTGTATTTTGTTCCTTCGGAGGGGACAATCAGGTGCAAACGGTTAAAAAGTAGGAAGTATGGGGGTCCAAATGGACCCAGACGCTGCTGTTGTACGGACATTACAAAATATTCGCCTTGGGAGGGTTAATACGTTGAATAACACGAGGACAGGTACTTAAATCAATATTATGTCATCAAAGCTATACCGAAACCTATATATTACCGAAAACCGAAATAAATACCGGTATTTTTTCGATTTCTACAAGGGTAGGGCTTATATAGGGCGAAGGTACAACCGAAAATACCGTTACAATACCGGTATTTTACGTTTCGGTAGAAGCCCTGCATGAGGATCGTCATCGATGACTATCGTCGTCGACATTAATTAGAATACTTGTATCGTGTGATCTGTAATGTTCGTATACTTTTCGATATTGATTAATCCTTAGACCAGCGCTGGGCAGCGTAGGGGCCCCTCACGAGCTTGTTTCCCCTTCCAACCTTTCTGTCGCACCGTGTGCCTTTGTAGAAACAAAGAAGTCCAGACTCTTGACTCTGTCACTCACAACACGATGGTGGGGACAGGTGTTAACTCCACGGAGCCAACTTTGCCTAGATTGCCTTTGGCCTTAGATGGTGTATAGATCTTTTTGAACCAAGAATTTCAGAAACTTCACGCACCATTCCAGTCTGCAAAGACTAATCGAAGCATATGATTGCTTATATTAGTATTTTATAAAAATACCAATATATTTTAAAAAAATTCGTTCCAAAATATAATCAACATGAACGGAAAGTCAATCAGGATGTAGTTCCGTAAAGGTCGACTATCTGATCTTGATGAAACTTGGTAAAATGGTGTCAAATACTCCCACATGTAGATATTTCATACGTTTTTAGCGGATTTGAAAATTAACAGTTTGATGTCGGATGACGTAGTAGTACATCTTCTGAAATAAGAACTAGAATACTAAAAAATATGGAAAAATCGCTTTTCCTATATGTAAAGTTTGACAAATAAAAATAAAACAGCAGTTTCTACGTATTTTTCGCACACATAAAGTTTCATATTTGCAAACACAAAAACTCTCCCGGCAGTAAAGTGTTAATATTCGCACATTATTTAGTAAACTAATCCTTCCAACTTTACAAAGAAGCTTAAATCACTTGGTCCAATTTTGAAAGTGTTCTGTTTTAAAGAGTGTACGAATACCCCTTTTTTTTTTACCCACAGTAGTATTTAGGGAGTATTTGACGCAATTTTACCAAGTTTCTCCGAAATCAAAAGGTGGACCTTCACAGAACCGCAGTGGTCAGTTGAATTAGGAACTGTTAACTGCGAACCTGTTGACGTTATCGAGTAGTAATCGAAGATCATTCGGCGAACAGCTCTGTGGATACGATAGCTGATGGAGGAAAACGGCCAAAGGGAGGGGGATGGGTAAATCTTTTCGCGGATACGCGTCGTAGCCGTTGTTGCATGGCGTCGCGGCAGAATCTGGTTGCGTCACGCGCGTTTCGAGAGGAGCAGCAGCGCGAGCGAGCGAGCGAACGATACACCGTGAGTCACCAAAAACGCCCGGAAAAAGGCGGTGGCCGTGTGTGTTTCGTCGCGCTTGCTGCTCGATACGGTTGGCCAAAAACAGAGTTAGGCAGAATTTTATTCGAATAATACACAGTGAAAAACACCAGTATCTAAAGGTGTCGTTCTGAGCTTTAAACAGTTAATGAGGTCAAATAATTGTTATCCAAGATGAGTGTTCGATGGCTTCTTGGCACTGACACAGGGAGAGGTCCCCAGGTGTAACGCAGACTTTTTAATGAGGTTTAGCAGAGTGATAGAGCTTGGAATTTCAAACATGGTCATTAGTTTATAAAATATTTTATGTTCAGAGTCGAGGCTACTTTGAACACTCATCGAGGATTTACTGTATATACCAGTAGTGACCAAACTTTGTCAGGACAGGAGGCATATATGGCCTATCAGAAATACTCGAGAGCTACATCCTCTATTGTAATAGTATTAAATAGTGAGTTGCGCTTACAATCTGTGTGTACATCACAGTGCACAATAAAATCAGCAAAAATATATTACATATTTGTATGCAGTATGTCAAGTTTATAAAAAAATATCGTATAAGTATATGGGAGCCTAAGTTTGGCCACCGTCCATAAATACCCTTAATACGATTACCCTTAGTATGATTGTTGAGTATGGTAGATCTCAAAAAACATACACCTTTTCAGACCTGTGTACTGCACATTGAATTACAGTAAATCCTCGATGAGTTTCCAAGGCTCCTCGGCACTGAACATCCAATATCTCATAAACTAATGGCCATCGAGAGGTATGGATTTTTCGAAAACCTAGCAAGAAGCAATCCTTTGCCCCCCCCCCATCTTACTCCAGAACGTTCGAAAATACCATATACAAATGTTCCCAGACCTTTTTAAAAAACTATATAAATAAATAACCCACTGAAAAACCAATTGCACATGAAAGACCCACGTTTACTCAGTAAGGATTAGGATACACCGTCGTGTGTTGTTCTCTCGGTGCCTGCACGTATCCACGGGTTTTGGAGAGACGCGCGTATCTCTCTCCGTGCCCGTGGAGCTCGTTGCACGAGACAGAGACGGAGAAGCATGGGCGAGAGAGAGACAGAGAGCGGGAAAGACGCGTGTTACGAAACCATAGTCTGCGAGAGTCGAAAGAGGCGACGGTTGGAGGAGGAGGAAGAGGAGATCTTTTCCTTCTCTCGCCCGGTTTATTCTCCCGTCCGTCTTTCTTTCCTCTTCGTCGTTACTCTCCACTTCGTTTCCCATCCCCCTCCTCCAACCCCCCCCCCCCCTTCCACGTCTCTCCGTTTCCACCACGGCATTTGCTTCGGGCTAAAATAAAAACACGAGGAAGATAACCGAGCGAGACGAAACGGTGAAGAGAGAGAGAGGGAAAAGAGACTCTTGGCGGTGGGCAGGAGAAAGAGGGCCTTCTCTTCGGTCGACGCGCAGCGTCGGGAAGAAAAAAAAAAAAGAGGAAGAACGAGAACGGAAAGAGAAGAAATAAAGAAAGGAGGAAAGAGCGCGGGCGCGCAAAAGCGGCGGAGAAAAAAAATATTGAGGAGCGCGCGCAAAAGAAAAGAAGGGAAAAAAGGACGAGCGTAAAATGATCGGAGAATCGTGGAGGGGGTAGGTCGAGGAGAAAGGTAACGGGAGAAGAATTTCGGACGGTCGAACACGAGGGGTGGGGGGGCAGAGAGGAATGAAGGAAACCGAAATGGAGGAAGAAAGACACGAAATTCGAGTCTCGTATGACTTTTGGAACGCGATTTACGCGCGTCGAGTCCGAAAGCCGGCGTGCCGCGGAGTCCTGTCGGTGTTTTTCCCTTTTTTTGTTCAGCCCCCCACACCATCCCCCGATCCGCGACGCGAAACAATCTGCCCCGGATCGAGAGTGTATCACGCGTGCGGTTCACGCGAGAGAAAAAAACGCGTCCGATTTTTTCCAACCCCTGTTCGGACAACCCTGGATTGAGGCGGCACCGTTTAACGGTGAACCTACCGACAATTTGTATACAAGGTGTCCCACAGAACGTAACCTCAAATATTTCGCAAGGGAATATCGGGGACTGACACACTCCGATTTTGACGAATCTTTGCAGAAATATTTATTAGACCTATCTAGATTTATTAACCCTTTTATCCGAACCGCCTTTTCTATTTACGTGCTTATAAGTCGTAAACAACAAAAGATATCACAAAATGGTAGAAATAAAAGATATACCGTTTCTTGAGATCTATAAAGCTGCGTGTAAAATTGTTTGAAAAAATCATTCTTTTTGGAAAATTGAATTCCCCCTTCCCCCTCCTTTTTGAAGAACTATAACGGTAAATGCAGCTTTAGAGATCTTAAGAAACGGTAACTTTTATTTCTGCGTAGGTTCTGTTTGCTCTGTTTTGATTGGTGGGGATAACGCCCGTTCTTCGAGTCGCATTCATCGAGGAATCACTGTATAATGAAATCGACGAAAGAGATAACAGAAAATGGAGAATTCTTAACCAAAATTGTAATACCAGTACTACCAGCATTGAATGTACGCTAAGTTAAATTGTCTAATATACGGCAACATATAATATATAATGCAATATACCTTAGTATAATATAATACCAAGTGTATACAAAATTAGAGGTTAACATAAATTCATAATAGTACATTAAAAAATCTAAAATCCGCCATTTGGACGGGTTTGGTACTTCTGTAGTGTTAAAAACAACCACTCGACCACGCTGAACTAAACCGCCAATAAACAATTGCGATTCCCAATGGCGACGTTCACGAACAAAGTGCCCAGGGATGAAATCTCGATCCTCTCGGAGTAGGTACCAAGTCGACAGTTACGATCGAGAAGGCTGAGATAGTCACGTTCGAGAAGGGGCGGGGAGGGGGGGAGGCAATAATGCACCGGATAAATACATACGTACGATACGTCTGTCTGTACCGTAGGCCGGGGGATAATTAAAATCGCAAACCCACTGCGGAATAATTGCCGTGATTGCGGGATCTTAATATAGTGGCCCCTGATAGCTACGTGCATCGTAACACGCGCTTCCCTCCCCATCCGTTCACGGGGAACGCGCGCGACGAGCAAATGAACTGGATTATTGCAAACGAGGGTTATGGGGTGAGGAGGAGGGGGTAGGATACACTCAGGCGTTTCGTGCCGCCGCGAACTTCGAACCACTTTACGGACAATTTTAAGCGGCCCTTCTTTTCCTGCTTATCCATCCCCCCACAGATTCTTTCGCTTTGTGTGTGTGTGTATCCACCAGAGGTGGGCAGACTCATTATCTAGATAAAAAGTTTCGAATAAAAGATAAAAAGAATCTTTCGTCATGTTTTAATTGTTTAAACGTGGAAATTTCAATTTTTATAATGAAATAATACTTCTTTATGAATGAATCGATATTTGTCGAACAATTATAAGCGGCCCTTCTTTTCTCGTTTATCCATCCCCCCACCCCTGTCTTTCTGTTCCGGTTGCTTTTATGTCTCGTATTTTCAAGTATTTCACATTGATAAATATTAACACTTAACGGACGGGTCACCTATGGTACGGTTCCTATGTGTACCACCCAGTTGTAAAACAATCGTGTCGTAAACTTTCAAGTCGATGTTTTTTATATTAACAGAACAAATTTTCAACTGTAAATACATAAATCGATCAGAAATGGATTGACACTAGGTTTACGGGACGCGTCATTTTGACGCATTTCGAATGCTTTCTAACCTCGAAATTCTCTATGTGGTATACCTATCTCTATAGCTATGCATTAATTTCAGAGATCGTAAATTGTGTATTATATAAAATAAGTTGTTTTTTTAAAGAAAATCTGCGGGTTCGTTGATGCGTGCCGTGGAGATACCTACACGATAAGTGCCCGTAAACCTAGTGTTAAATATGATCTGAAAGGATTTGAAGATATTTTATCGAGACCATAAAAAGTTTCGAGGTCAAAGTCCCAATTTCTAGTACTCACTTACGAACACTAGGGTCAACCTTTAGCACACGATGCTAAAATTTCAATATCGATTTAGAATCAACTATGATCATTTTTCTCCTAGACTCTTCAATTCTAATCGGAACACTTCAATCCGCCTCAAAACATTTCGTATCGCCAATACCAAAAATAAAATAGGAACTCTTTGGGAAATTCGTGCGCGTCCGATTCAAAGTTCTCCGAGAGACAAGTTTCCCGACGTCGGACAGGTCCGTCTGGTCGCAAGTGATTCCTTCGACGGGGTGGATCTTAAACGGTCCTAAATTGCCGCGGGAAGAGGAGTAGTACGGCTTTATCGTAGACGACGATTCGCGGGGATACCTGCACATCTTGTAGGCTATTCATGTATTCCGAACTTATGGAATACATGAATAACTTCAACGGGACCGACCGGCAGAGCGAATCGGAGGAATCCAACGAGTTGTGAAGCGCTCGCGAACGAGAGAGAAAGAGGCATAGGGAAGGAATGGAAAAAGGAAGAGGCTCGATCTTATTGATAAGATCGATTTATCGGCGAAGCACGATTTATCTGTGACACGTGGCCACCTCTACGCGCTGTCTTTTTCTTTCGTTTATTCCCCCCTTGGTTGTTCCTCGGGTCCCTATTACAGGGGTCTCGCGGTGAAAACGTTTACCGCCGTACCGTTCGAACGTTATCCGCGCCAAAACACGTTCTCCACGGCCATGTGGCTTCGTTTACGTTTCTTCCTTCCTGAGTGAGATCCCTCCAACGAAACTTTTGGTATTCTACGCCGTCGTCTCACTTATTATTTACTGAACACTCACATTTAGGATCAACGCATAAAATTGGCAGTCTAGTCATCACCTTCTTGTGTTTATTGTTACTGATTCGACTAGTTTGACAAGGTTTAGACGTTTGCTTGACGTTACCCCAGGGTGCTTTCTACCAAGAAGAAGAACCGTATCCAGAAATCCTCTCTGCGTGACTCGGTGGGGTGGGAAGACTGAATGCAAATTCGAAGATCGCCGGAGCGGAGAGATAGCCGATAGGATATAGTCGCCGAAGCGTGATGTAGCCTTGACCTATTGGCGCCCTCGCGTCTGCACGAAACTTCTCGCGGTTTGGCTTTGGTTATTCCGGCGACCGCGAGTCGAATACGCTTATCGTCGCCGTTTCCACGGAAATCGCGCGGTTGAATGTCTCGACCTTCTTGGCGAGTGCGAATACACAAACCAAATTCCACTGGAACCAGGGAATCTTTGTTTTTGTTTCATCCGGATCTATGGGCCAGAAGCTCCGAAAATGATTAATCTTGGGAAAAAATGCCAAGGATGGTTGTAACGTGCCTAAGTGTGTGCCTAGAAGCTTCACCGTAAGTGAGCGCAACGAAATTCCCTCGTTATCTGCGCGAACTGACAAGGGAATATACCGAAACCACACACGACGATTTTAATGAAACTTATATGGGACATACTTCTCGAAAAAATATTTGACACGTATTTTTTTTTATCTATCATCGTCTGTGTTAAAGGGGTGATTACAACCCCCAAAGTCGAGGGATGAGAATATCCCGGAAACTAGAGGGAGTACGAAAAAGTTTTCTGTTCTTAAATTGTATGCTTTCGAATGGAAAATTTAGTCACATGAGAAAATCAAAAAAATTCGATTTTTTAATATATTATTCGAACAAATAATTATTTCTTAAATTTTCTTATGTGACTAAATTCTCTATTCGAAAACACACAATTTAAAAGAAAACCACTTTTTCTATTCCCTCCAATTTCCGAGATACTCCAAAAGATCCTTTCATCCCCCAAGTTTGGGGCCTGTTATCACCCCCTTAACACGCACGACAGCCGATTAATAAAAAGTACTTCTCAAATATTTTTTTCGTGACCTACCTCCCATTTAAGTTTCATAAAAAAACGATGTGTGTGCAGGTTCGATTCGTTCCCTCACGAGTCTTGTTCATTTTCGTATCTTTATTTCCCGATAATGAGCTCGCCGCGGTTCTCCAGCACGGTACCACCGCTTCATTCGAATGTTTTTCATTCCTCCTCCCCCCGTTTGGCGCCCGACGTTTACCGTCGCGACGTCGATCGCGTCGATAACGTCCACAGAGAGGGGACGAGGGAACGTCAACGTCGAGATACGTCGAACAAATTATACGGTTTAAGGAACGAGGTTAAGGCACGACCAGACCTTGCACAACGAATACAAATGCTAGCCGTCCGTCCCTTCGAGGCGCGTGACGAAATTCGTAAAAAGGTCCCCCCCTCCCCGTTGTGTGGCTCCAGAGGGTGGAAGAAGGGGATCTCACCGAGAGACAGGAGAGAGAGAGAGTACCGGTTTGCGTCGACAACGCGATAACGTCTGCTGGTGGACCCGGTTCTCTCGAATCCGAAAGCCACCCGGCGAAAAAACCTCTCACGGATGATCGTCCACTCCACGTTTCCCGTGGGCGTGTTTCTTCGTCGGCCAAAAACCAACGGGACTCGACTGTATCGAAGTTCATACTTTCGGCAGCTGTTCGTTCGGTGCCGAAATAATCGGGAAACCGAGAGAAGGACGCTGTTCGATCCGACGCACAGTGGTCCAGAAAGAAAATTTAGCAATTCTTATCTAGCTGAAGGAATCACAATTTTTTAAAGATGTAAATTTTATTCAATTAGAAGTGAGTAAATAGACACATTCTTATCAATTTTGGGGATCCTCTTCGATGATCATTCACTAACACTGTTCCCAACAAATTTTTGGGGAATTTTTTTTCTATTTTTGTCTGAGATTGAAAGGGTCCAAAGAGAACAATTATTCATGAAAGAAACTTTTGATGTTAATGGTAAGTTGTTTTGAATTCTTTTGGAACATAAAAGAAATTTGCTTTTCACCATTTGAGCTGCTAAATTTTGATTCTGGACCACTGTGCGACGGACGTTGAATTCTGAATATTAAGACTTTGATTGTGGGACGGTTTAACTTAGTCTCTTCAGGGGTGAATTTATTAAGACCCGAAGAAAGATTTCTTTTTATTTTTCAGGTGTAGTTAATTAAAATATATTTGTGAATATTAACAATCAGTTAATAGAGTATACTGCTTTGTTCGGGAATTTTCTAGTGAATATTTAGTTACAATTTCGGAATGATGTTTGAATGAAAGAATTAAGATTGTATTTATGGCATGCACAAAACTCAAAATATTTAAAAACTATTACTTAACTTTTACCTGTCAAACTTTGCATATAATACCTATGTTACTAGCATTAAAAATATTAATTTTTCGACTCATGTTCGACTAGGACTTTGTTTCCTCATTTCGCGAGTATTATCTACCCTAGAAGTTATAAACCCTTTTTTATCACCCTGTATAAAACTATATCGCAGGCTGGCGTGAACGTGATACTCAACACTTCGCTAGCAGGATGGTTTTTGTGTTTGCAAATATACAATTTCAGGTGTTCTAAAAATATTTAGAAACTATTACTTAACTTTTATTTATCAAACTTTGTATATAGGAAAAGCAATTTTTCCCTATATTTTACTATACCAAGAATCGAAGATTTTGTCAGGAGTATTTGTAATGGGAAGTATATAATTACTGGTAAATCTGTAAACTGATTAAAGTTTAACAATCTTCCTAAGCCACGACTTCCGGTTTCCCCGTCACTTCGTTCGACAACATATTTCGATCGATCAGCTGACATCGATCGAAGGCCGTGCGCTTACATTGATCGACACAGCCTCGAGTGACCAACGTGGACGTTAACTAGAGCTAGGAATACCCAAAGTGAAACGTACAAAACGCGTATTACTCGTGCAAAGACGTCCCTTCGCACAATTAGGGACTCTGTGAACGCTCCAGACCCATCGGAGCATATGGTAAAGGGCCGAAAATAAAAGGATGGTCATAAACGAAACAAATTAATAATTTATTAAACGATACGCTTCGAACTGCTCGAATGTATGGCAACGCAATGCTCACGCAACGAACAAATGCCCCGTCGCGTTGCTTCAATGCGGCATCATCGACGGCATTTGTTTATTTACCGCTCACTCTCTCTCAATGGCCTGAACATGCCTTCCGATATAACTACGTCTTGATATAATTATGTTTTATACAGGGTGTCCCACGCAACTGGAACAACAGCCTGTTTCAGTCTGTACCTCCTAAACGGTTTGGAATAGAAGATGTTATAAATAAAAGTTAAATTATATCAGACGGTGCATAACATGCAACTAATTTTATGCACTTTTGTGCATCGGTGAATCAGAAAAATGCAACTGCACTTTTTTTAAAAGTAGAAACCTATGTTTTTGACTGCACCAATCGATGCAGTTTCTTGTGCTCCACATAAAAGTAAACATACTTATGCCCTAAACTTATTCGTTAGGAAGTTATCGAAGCTAAAAGTTCTCTGAATCATTTCGGTCTCTCGGCAAGTGTTCCGGAGTATCTACGTTATGTTCCATTACAATGTTTGTAAACATGAAGCTTCGATAGATTCCTAACGAATAAGTTTACGGCATAAGTATGTTAGTACTTTTATGTAGAGCACAAGAAACTGCATCGATTGGTGCAGTCAAAAACATAGGTGTCCATTTAAAAAAAACGTGCAGTTGCATTTTTCTGATGCACCGATGCACAAAAGTGCATCAAATGAGTTGCATATTATGTACCGTCTGATACCATTTAACTTTTACTTATAACATCTTCTATTCCCAACAGTTTAGGAGATACAGCCTGTTCCAATTGCGTGGGACACCCTGTATAATTATGTCTTACAACATGGAACGGCGATTTGGAACAGAGGTGCCCGGTATTGGGGCCAAATCCTGGGGCTACGCAGTCGGAGAAACGCGCACGAGAGACATTTCGAAAAGTAGTCTCTTCGCGACCCGTTTACGAATCGGCCGATCCGACGGCACCCGGAATCCGGTCCCCCCACCGAAGAATCCCCGGCTCGTTTCGGCCGGTACGCGCGATTATTCGGCGAAAAGAGAAAGGGACCACAATGGCTCCGTCGTGTTGCGTGTCCCAGTGTGAGTATGGGGGCGCGATATCATCAGTGGGGACTTACATTTTGTAGTGATGGTGCATTTGATGGGCTAGGTGAAGATCCGCCGGGTGTTGCTGTATCTGCTGTTGTTGTTGCTGCTGATGCTGCTGTATAGCTTGGTGATGGTGGGTCTGCGGGGGGTCCAGGCTAGAGGCACCCAGCAGGGTGGCGCTCTCCCTAAACAGCGTTGCCACCTGCATCCTCGCCGACGGATAATATTCCTCGGCCGTACAGGCAAAGTGAAGTTCAGTTGTTCACGGTGCGTTCCCCGTCGGGTACACACAAGTTCGAGGCACACGCCCCCCCGAACGAGAAATACCTTACTCCTTTTGTCTCCCAATAATTGGACACACCGAGACACCCCCAGGGACAAAGGTGTATCTCGCGGGTTTCGAACGACCGTTTTCCCGTCGCTTCCGCCTGAGTTTCCCCGTTTCGAGCAACCGTTACTAAGGGACACACAGGGAGGGAGATTCGGTTTCGGGACACAACAGGGGGGTACACACAGCTCACCCTGAAGTCCTGGTTCTCGTCCCAATGGAAATACACTCGGTGTAGGGACACAAGGTGTCCTGGAAAGAGAGATTCGACACTCGAACCGACTAAACCCGACGGCTCCAATTGGGAGGGAACGTGAACAAGCGAGCCGTCGGCAGGTACGCGGACCGCCGGATGGTACCGATTGCCCCCCGTAGAAACGGGGCGGTGGAATAGAAAAGCTCTATCTTTTTCTCGGGCACACGAACAGCACTCACTGGCACACTGTGTCACCGGGAACAGTTACCGTCGCGACGACGGGACCGAGGAGCCGGTCGGTCGCCGGCGACGGTCGAACCACCGGGGCTCGAGTAGTCGAGTAGTCGAGAGCGTAGGCGAGCGGTGTTCAATCGAGACCTCTCGAGCTGATCGTCCTCCGGTTACCGCTCGCGATCCCCGTTACCGTCGTCATCGTCCTCCAGGATAGCCGGCGCAACCGGTCGCGTTCGAGCTCCACGATTCTCTCCCTCGAGGTGTGTTTATATATATGTGCTTGTTCACGCCGACGGATTCACCCGACGGAACCACGGGTATATATCCCAAGAACTAGAAGAAGTAGCCTTCTGAGACGGTTTCCACGCGACGTATCTTCTTTGCTACTCTCGAACGGACACCGCGAAAGTCTCGCTTTTTCGAGAGTCCGCGGGCGCTCTCACACGATTTTCACCCGGCTGACACACACACACACACACACATACACACACACGTGACCACCACCTAACCGGAGATCACTGCCCGGACCGAATATCTTCGAGGCGAGAACTTTCTTTTTTCCAAGTTTCACCCGTTGAACGCGGTGGCCTCCTCGGTGGACCTCACACCGTTCTAGCTTGTTCAGCTGGCGTCACCGTTTTTCGACCAGCGAACGAAAGAATCGGACGTAGACAGCACAGTATATCTCTTTCACCGCGTAGGATCCGGTCAGTCCACGATCATCCCGTCCTCTCTCCGCGCGCCCCGCGTCGTTCCACGGTTTCCTAGCGGGCGAAATCGCGCTACGCCGAGAAGATATATACCCGGCGCGTTTCCCTGTGGTGGCACCCACGCCCCGGACGACGAAGACGCTACGATGTGGTTTTCTCTCTTTCCGTCTCGGTGTACGGCCTCGCGTTGCCTCGCACCGACGGGACACAGGGTACGTTGTGTGTTCGTACGGTGTGTACGGGTATAATACGTCGCTGTTGCCTCCGATAACGCGACAGTGTGTGTGTGTGTGTGTACGTGTCTCTGTGTGCGGTGTGTGCCGCTCCTAAAATTTCATGCGGCTCTACGCGACGATAAAAGCCCCGGCCGTGAGCGTGTGCTTCCTCCTCGCCTCTTTCCTTTGTTCCTCCTCGTCTTGCTCCTGTCTCTCTGGCTCTGTTTCGACCGGTCTCTCTTTCTTTCTCTCTCTGATTTCGGCGAACTATCTCTTTCTCTCTCTCTCGACGCGTAAACACTAGTGCACGCGCGCCACGGAAACCTGGTAACTGCGGCAGCAAGAGTCGGCACCGCACTGCTTGGCCGTGTCGCTGGTTAGGTCGCTCGAGCAGCCGCCGAGGTTCGTATGTTTCCGTCGTTCCTCGGCTGCGCTCGGTCGCACTCGGTTTTCGGAGCCTCCCGCCGGCAGCGGCGGCGGCACCGACGACCACGACTACGACGACGGTGACGGTGACGACGGCGATGGCTGCGACTACCACCTCGGCTCTCTTCCCTTCTTTACCCAGTGAATGATTTTCTCTTTTTTTTTCCTCGCCGTTTCTTCTCTGTGTCCCCCTTTCTTCCTCCTTTTCCACTGATTCCTTTCCACCGTACCACCCACTACTCCCTCTGACCGTTCTATCCCGACGCCAGGTGTATCCTATCCAGTCCGTGAAGTTTACCGTGGAACATCCAATCGATGCCGGACGATCGATGATAAATCGTGGCACGCGACTGTAGGGTTATATACTCCTCTTCGATCGATCGAGACGAATCGTTGTTTCTCTGACGACCAGACATACGAAGCGTGGAGGGGGGATCCACGAGCCGTCGCGCTGTTCTCTCTTCGGCCACCACACGCTTCTTATCGCGTCCTTCGCGACTACAGCAGCGAACGGAGCGAGCTAGCGCGCGCGTGCACGCCGAGTCGAATTTACGAGTGGGAGATCGTCCCGTCCGTTCGTCCTTTCCACGTACGTACTTATGCAAATTACGCGTCGAGATCGTGTTCG
The DNA here is from genome assembly GCF_001272555.1 of Dufourea novaeangliae. NCBI lineage: Eukaryota > Metazoa > Arthropoda > Insecta > Hymenoptera > Halictidae > Dufourea > Dufourea novaeangliae. The sequence continues at coordinate 1,334,924 of NW_015374081.1, read as the reverse complement.
CGAGCGTGTCGCAACGGCATTCTTCGCAACGGGCCGCGCGCCACGAGAAACCACCGCACGGGTACAATTTAATATTTACTTCTCGCGCGGAGGGAGCCTCCTCCGCAGCGATTTCTCCGTAGTGCCGGACCGTCTGATCGCGTTGTCCCAGCTCGTGTGTGGAACGTGGAAAGGGGGATGGGGTGGGAGGGGGGATCTTTTGAAGCCGGCGCGAAACACACCGGACGACTGGTTTTAATTGAGTCTGTTCTGCCGCGGCACAGTCCGAGAAGCCGGCGGAGGCGATAGATTGATTTATCGAGGCGGAACCGTATCCTTTAAGGACGTAAAATGATCACGCCGCGAGGTGGCCGCGGAGCGCATTGAAATTAAACGTGCGCGTAAATACAACGGTGATATTATCGGGCGCCGTTAACGGGAGGAGAGTAAAAGTGACGGGTATTACGATCACCGTTATAATCGATCTACAACGAGATACAAAACACTTGGTACACGAGGTGGAAGATTAGGGGGAGATCGTGCAATCGAAAGGTAAGGTTAGGAGAATTAACTGAAACATTTCCAGAATCTATGCTTTGAGTTTCCACCATGGATACATCGTGATTTTTAGCATGTCTACCAAATGTGTATTGTAGTTTTGACCATTTCCACAAACTATATATTGTAGTTTCAATCATTTCCATCAACTATACATTCTAGTTTCGATCACTTCCACCGACTATACATCATTGTTTCGACCATTTCCACCAACTATACATTCCATTTCCACCAATTATACACAACTAATTGCCATTTTCTTCAACACTGGGATAACCAATTTCTGGTTCAAAAATACTACCGACATCTACAAGTGCGTCCCTCAGACAACCGCTTAGGCCCTCCAGGTGGTTCATCCGCAATCGTCTAGGTTAAACAAGTCCAAAGGGCGAAAGTTGACCAAAGAACACCCCTGGAGTTCCGTCGACTCCTCGAGTTTCAGCTCTCCAATATCATTCGGGAAACCCCTTTGATCCCCGAAACCTCCAACGAAAAAACTGAAAATTCTCAATTCCATAGCTCGGATCCTCCGGGAATCATCAAACAAAAAAACATTAATTTCCTCGCGAGAACAATCACCCACGAGAATTACTCGCACAGTGTGTCTAAATGCTTCTAATAATTACCCGAATTACATTTCCGAGACAAACTTGTATTATTAATTATTACGGGCAAACAAATCCATCCCCAGTACCACCACGAAAATCCCCGTGATTCGTGGGGTCCGTGGGATCGAGAGTGAAACTCCAGTTAATTTCGGTGCACACGGTCTTCACCCACTGGGTTCTCTGTCCCTCTCTCTTGTAACGGTACCGCGTCGATCCTCGAGGCGATCGAAAGCTGTCGGGCAGGAAGAAGAGGGAACGCACACGGGCGAACATTTTCGTCGGAGGAGATCCGTGATTCCGCGAGTCGCCGCAAGGATCGTCTCCTCGGAATGGTGTCGCGAGGGAAAATCCCGCGCTCTTTGGGGGACGTCGCGTGTGTTCCCATAGGGGAAATCGATCGACGTTATCGATCGCTCGTAATCTCCGTGAGTCGGTCGTTGGTTGGTCGGCCGATTTCCTAGCAGTCTACCTGGCTGGCCTGGCTGAATGCATGGCCGCCACGAACGTGCGTGGTGCGGTGCGATGTGCTCGCAGCGTTTCGAGCTACGTGCACACACACATACACACATACAAACATACACATACCCGAACGTACGACTGGCTCGAAACGCGGGTCGCGTGGGTGCGCTCTCTCGGGCTCTCTGTGTGTGCGTGTATAGTGTGTACAATCCATTCGACCGAGTCTGTCGGTGCTCTGGCTGCTGCCGCGAGGGTGTATCGGAGTGGGAGTAGCGCACAAGCGCGCGCACACTCAAAGGCAGCCTCTGTGTGCCTGTGGTGTGTGCCTAGGTGAGAGAGGAGCACGTCCCCGCGAGCACACTCGCTCGCGCGAATCCTCGCAAAGAGACCAGCACAGGCGAGACAGGGAACGACGATTCGGAGGAACCGAGAACTTCGTTCGCATACAGGGTGATCCGGAAATAGACGGGCCGAACTTCGGCTGGCTATATTCTGGCTCGACGGAACCTCGCTACCAGATAGTTCTACTTGTGCGACACGCTTGAAAACTTAGCCTGCTATCGTTTTTTGGTGGAAATCGAGAGTTCGAAATCGGAAGAATCTTCTGAGATACAGTGGAGTACGTTTATAACGACATCTGAAGGACAGAGAAATTTTGTTACTGTAAACTGTAAACGAATGTTGTTATAGGCAGAATGAAAATATCTAGGGGAGAGTTGCCTATATTGAACCATTTGTGTATCTCTATAAAGAAACCAGTTGTCTGGAATGGACCGAAGTCATTAGTTTAGTTTTTTTTAAGATATTACTCTCATCACACATCTTTTCAAAACGACCAATACACCATACAATCTATGTATAATGCTTGTCTTTTTTCGCGCCTTTTTCGTATCTTGCATTAAAATTTCTTTTTCATAAAATGAAGAACCAATAGTCATTTTAAGGCTATTTAAGAGATAAACTATTTTTTGTTATAATGTTTTTGCTCGAAATAATGGACTAGTGATTAGAGTAACACTGTTTTCTAATGTTTTGATGGGATTTAAAGAACTTTCTAACTGTCGATCGACAAGAAATTAAGTTAAAAATTTTTAAAAACCCTGACCCGAAGGAATCTGAAATTTTCAGCATTTTCAGATACGTCGTAATCTTCGGAACATTGTAGACCAAAACTGTTGAACTGATTTTGACCAAAAATTATTAAATCAATTTTATAAATATACTTTTTAAAACAGAAAAAACGCATCAAAATCTGATCACTCGTTGATGAGCCACGGAGCTATGGGCAGACACACAAATACAGGCATCAAACTTATAACACCCCCCTTTTTTGGGTCGGGGGCTAAAACTCATATTAAGTCCTTATCTTGTTCCGAGTCAAAGAGTGTAAAATTTGTCACATAAGGAACTTAATGCAAAATTCACCGTTTCTACGTATCGAAACATGTCTTAACTCCAATAATGGTTCCAAGGCAGTGACTATTTCTTGTTGAATTCTTAATTAATCTTTCCAAAATTACAAGGTTTCTTCACCTTTGATTCGCTCTTCTCTAAAGTTCAGAAATAGTGGCTTAATATACTCTGGCTCTAGGATCCAGATATATTTTGTGAAATTCATGAAAAAGTTCTAAAAACGAATGTGGAAGTATCGACGAAATTAGATGGCATTCAGGACAGCAAGAATTTAGGTCTAAAGAAATGGGGGACAATAACTTCAGCCTAGGTCACTATTGACCCGGTTATTGACATCGTTCGGAAGTTCAAGTTCGATAAAAACTCCTCTTACGTACACTTGTACGCTTGTCTGTTCCATCGATAATTATTCCGATCCACTACTTGGAAGCTGAAAACTCGGTGGTACGCATTACCACAGTTAAAACAAGCTATTGGAATTCTCATTTATAGGAACATCCCGCAACTATCGCTTTCAAGACGATATTACAAGATTCTCAAGTGCGCCAAGAATCTCGGAAGGGCATATCGTGTCCAGCAATTTCATTAATCGAGAAATGTGTCTGGCCCAATATCGGTTCACCGTGACCTTGGTTAAATCGACTGGAGCTCGCATCAATGAACCATAATCCTCGTCCGTTGAAACGGCGCAAAACTACTACGACCATATACGACAAAAGATTCTTTCGAAATCTTCGATAACACCGAGAACACGTCGTCGTGGTTGGTCCGTATACTTCAGAATCACCCTGTAGAAGGGCAAGTACGCGCACACGTATGCACGGGCCCGACCAGTGTGGTGGTGCATGCGGTGACCCTGCCACACGATGTAGGTGGATGGAATACCAGGGCTGTACCGAGGAACCGCGCCGCGCGTACTCCCCTCGAAACTTTTCCTCTGAGAAATTTTGAAATTTTTTCTCTTCTCGATTATATTTCCCCAAATATCACCACAGAGAAGTGGCAACATCTATATAAATAAATTAGAATGTCGAAACGAATTTTGCAAAATTTTCGACGGACGGAAAGTGAGGTTCGTGAGGACCATTTCGTGGGACCTCGTTTTCCCTGCGAGTTTGTCTCGTTTCTCACGGAAAAGACGATCGAAAAGATGAGGAGCTTCAAACGGTCCACAGGCGACACGATTTATCCCACAATTAAACCGTCCAACACAAGTTGTTTCGACCGTTCGAAAGACAGTTGCAACATCCGTACAAAATACTGTGCCGTACTAAAAATCTGTCGAGATCGGTCTTCGCAGCTTGTGCAACTTAAAGGCCGCCGCGCACCGAACGAGATCTCGCACGATCGAGCGTTTCGAGGCGTGTCGGTTCGGAAATCGCGTCGTATCGGTTCGCCGCAACCTGTTCCCCCGATTCATTCCCCGGGCACGTCGTTTCCAGCCCTCTGGCGGCGTATTACTCCGCGAATCGCGCGCGGTGGTCGATCCCCCCTGCCTTCGATTATCGAGATAAATAATGTCAAAGTCAAACTCCTTTACACGCTCCTGTTTTGAATAACCAACGTACATATATGTGTGTGTGCCGCGCGCTGGCCAGCAAAGGTACCAGCAGCAGAGCACGTATATACCACAGCGGGTTGCCGTGCGAAAGCGCGAGCGGCTGAGCGAGCCAGCAGCGGGGTCGAGGGTGGATTTCACGCGACGGAGCGAGAGTGAGCGCCTGGATGAAGCGAGAGGGGAGCAAACGGTGGGACAAAGAGGGAGAACGGTTGGATGAAGCGATAGCCGTTGGTGTGACAGAGATAGAGGTGGAATACGAGAAGAGAAGGACAGAGAGAGAAAGAAAGAGAGAGGTCGATGGATTTGCGCGCGGGTGCTAGTGCGAGCACGATGGACGGTAAGGGGCAGGGGAGAGGTGGAACTGGCCGTTTCCCGCTGGAAAGAGAGAGAAGGAAAGAAAAGACGATACCGTCGTCGAAGCTCACGCAAACACGCTCTCCTGGCAAGCTCTCTCTCTCTCTCTCGCGCGCGCGCGCGCGCGCGCACACACACACACACACACACACACACACACACACACACACACACACACACACACACACACACACACACACACACACACACACACACACACACACACACACACACACACACACACACACACACACACACACACACACACACACACACACACACACACACACACACACACACACCGGTCTCTCACCCGCCTGGCAGACTCCCACCACGCGAACTTTCGGAAAAATCAATAGAATACAAGAAAAGCCCACGCTGTGCGCTGCTAGGCGAGTGGAGCCCTCTCTTCCACGTTCTCTCTTCTCGGTCTCTTTCTCTCTCTCTATACGCGGCTTTACTTCCCCTCCTGCTCCTCCCCTATTCCCTCTTGTTCATCTACCACCGCGGCCCTCTTCGCGCGCGCGTTTACCTGTCCGTTGTTCCACCGTCGAACAAAGACCAGGGGGAACGCACGGAACCGGCGAACGACAAACGGCCCCGGAGGGGAGATGTAGGTTGACGGCGGATCCTAGTGTACACCCAGCCGACGACGATGGGGACGAGGAGTCGTCGGTTGAGACGACGGTCACTGGGAAAGGAGTACGTTGAGAGCTCCAGGGGGCTGCTTGGATCCTGTGTGGATGGAATCGGGGGAAAATGGTTCGCAGATTGCCCGAGTTTCGTTGCTGGGACTGTAAATCGAGAGTGCAGTAAGAACTCGATGACTGCTCGAGACTTTTAACACTGGAACCACCCTAATATCCTAATAAATATAAACCACCCTAAGTCCTCACGTATTGTGAATGTAGAAAAAAAGTGGGTAGTTTTTATTTTAACCAGAACATCTAAGGATTAAAAATTTTAGGGTGGTTTTGTAGTTATGTGTATATTTCAAATGTACGCAAACGAACGCTTTAGATTACGCCAATCCGTGTGTGGTAGAATTGGTAGGATAATATGTATAGCGTGGTCTTTGAGGATTACACCTGCTCCACCCTCTTGTTCGACGTCTCTTCCATATCCCCTCGGTTTGATTCTTCCACAGAACGTTTATTCGAAAAAAAAAAAAAAACGAGAACAACTGACGGAAAAAGAGTCTAGATTCGATGATTTCTCTTTGGTTACGACACTTCGTCTCCGAGCGTACGGTTAGAACGTTTCTCTGGATCGCCAGGATTTAAAGCAGCGAGTTCTGTAAGTTGTGGACGTCGCCCGCGAGTATATCGTGAAACGAAGTTACTAGGTCGAGCAACAGTTTATTAGATAGGGAAATGAAGCGACGACGACGACGACGACGACGACGACGCAGGGGTAACGACTTCGAAGCTACAAAGTCGATAATTGCCAGACAAGATCGATGGCGGCGTTCGTTGGTAAACGATTCAGCGGCGTTCGCTCCGACTTTCCACGAGAAAAAGGGCCTTGATGTTGGATACTTTAACCCTTCGGCGGTGTCTGACCAGTATACTCGTCACGAAGAAATTACCATTTTTTGGGGGGTAATGACGAGTATATTCATCATGAGGAAATTATAATTTTTTTACCAATGACGAGTATATTCATCATGAGGAAATAATAATTTTTTGGATAATGACGAGTAAACTCGTCATCGTTTGATTTTAACTAGCATTTGTCTACTACGGTGGACGCCACTTTATCACTTTGGCGACAATATTTGGAACATTTCTTGACGATCGGCAGTATGAAACTTTTTTAAATGACATCCAAACTTTAGAAAAACGGTGTTACTTTGACTACTAGTTCATTATTTTAAGACAAGTTTATAAAGAAAAAATGTTTGAAGTAGGCTTAAAATTACTATTAATTGTTCATGTAATGGAAATAGAATTTTTGTACAAAATACCAAAAAGATGCAGTGAGAGGGGTAATTACGCAGATACACATTTCCAAAACAAAATTCCATCGTTAAAATGTTAAGTAGGCCATGAAGCGGGAACAAAAGGGACCTTTTCGAAAATCTATTTCCACAGAGAAACATACGACTCGGTCAAGTGTAAAATCTACTCTCGATCCCTTCGAGTTGGTCCTCGAAAAGGAATTCCACCATGTGGATAATCCGTGGAATGATGGAATAATTGTCCAGAATCAAAAAATTTCACAGGTCATACGCATAATTGGCTCAAGCAATGAAAAATTTCGAAACTGATAAATTTTATCCAAATAGAAGTAGACAAACGAATCTTTATCAATTTTAGGGATCCCCTTCAACAGTGTCATCATTCATTCAACATCTTCGTGAAAGTTGAAACTTCTAGGGAATTTTTTTTTCTATTTTCAATTGTGAGATTGATGCAGGGACTTAAACCGGTATGATTTTGATACCGGTATTATGCCATCAAGGTTATATCGAAACCGATATACTACCGAAAACCGAAGAAAATACTGGTATCTTTCGGTTTCTGTAAGGGTAGGGATCACATAGGGTTATATAGAGCGAAGGTACAACCGAAAATACCGGTATTTTCGGTAGAAGTCCCTGGATTAATGTTACAAAAGGCCCCGAGAAAAACAGAAGTGCACAGGAATAAATCTTCTGTGCTCAATAATAAGAAATGAAATTTTGTTTTTTTTTTTTTTTTCATTGATCGAGCTGCTAAATTTCAATACTGGATCGGAAGGCAGCAGAGATATCCTCGAGGGCCATAAGCCGCGCGACAGATCCAAACAGAATCGTAGCCTGCCTCGTACTAAACGGAACTGACCCAGCTTCGTGGCTTTGTACCCTTCGCTGATCTCTCTCTCTCTCTCGTGCTTTCTCCCTCTCTCTTCTTCCCTCTCCACCCCCTCCTCATGGCCTCTGGCTTTCTCCATTCCGTGGGTGCAACGACGACTCTCTTTGTCCTACGCCCCCCTTGACATTCTCCCACCAGTCGCCACGGACGAGACACCCTCGAGAAGTTTCAATTTATACCGAAAGTCGTCATGACCGAATCCACAAATACGTACGCTCGCTCTCTCGCGGGGGCTCCCTGGGTCCATTCATATCAGCTGAGTGGTACGCGTAAACACGAACGTGTATCCCAGGCGGCGGCCCGCGACTCGAGACCCATCGTGTCGCGACTTTGCGAAATGTATCGCGATCGATGGGAACGTTCCCGACCATCTCACGACTATCTTCTTGCTCAACTTGCCAGCCACTGCGGTGTTCTTCTTTGTACTGCTAAGTGGTTTTTTTTTATTTTTTTTTTTCATTTAACTTACGGTATTATTATTATTATGTATTTAGAATTGACGGGCAAGGCCCAATACAATGGATACCCAACACCCACGTTTCAGTGACGTGGCAGTTAAAGTGGTAAATAATGAACTCAAGGGGAAATCTTATTAATGACACTTATTATACATCTATTTAGGATTGTAAGAAAATGATTTGTTTATCTGGTTTCAACAAAAAGGCGGTACCTAACTAACCTAACCCAAATCGCTAAACTTAAAAATTTGTGGGTCCTTTAAAATTGATTTACTAAATATTATGACTTTTAGCAAATAATTTGATTACAAAAGTGTCTGTAGCAAAACATATTTTCAAGCAATTGACAAATTTTTGTGTACTTTTATTAGTTTCCTACGTGTAGAAAATGAAAATGTTTGGTTTCTTGTTCCACGACGCGTTGTATTGGAGAAGTGCGCAACGCCGCAATTTTAAAGAACCTACCGCGCAGCGATTCTAGCACCGCCATTTTGTGGAAAGAAAATGAAGAAAAAATTTTTGTATATTTTTCAACAGATTTACAATAAATGTCATTAATAAGACTTTCTATTCAGATAATTATTTAAAAGAAAAAAAATTGCTAAATGAACCTATGGTTTTTATGCGTTCAAGCTGCTTTTCCCCCTGAATTCCGCGACGATTTTAGTTCAGGAACAGGCATTAGGTCAGCGATCAGTTACCTTTATTTCGCAGCGCGTCAAAATGGAAAATCAAATAAATTCAAACTGGACGCCTGCAACCGTGACCATAGAAAACTTGATTTATTAGTTCAGAAATTATTGATTTAATCTACCTTTTATTTAATTTCTTTCACTTTAGCTGATTAAAGTTGGTCGTTGCAATAACTTCGGAGAACGCAAGCATACTCAAATGATTGGCGAGTCGCGGGTTGCCCATCACTATACGAGGTCGTTCTATGAGTAATGTCGTTTCTTGTCGCATTTTAAATAGACAAAGATCGAGTAATTTTCCGAAAGAGAAATTTAAAAACGACTTAGGTATCGGATATGGTTCCAGAAATAAACGATCAATATTTTGATGATTAACACGTTCACTACCAACGTTACACCTGTGTGGCGCTCCAATTTCGAAGTGAGCATAGTTTATTAGATAAAAGCAAAATAGGATTTTGCAATATTCATCTATATTCAGGGTATTCGGTATCTCTGTTTTATGTCTTGGAACTTGGAATTGATAACTTCATTTTTTAGAGATCAAATTCTGAGTAAAAATGTGTTGGCTTTCGTACGTCCTAAATCTAATATTTAACGAAATATTTACAAAATAATTTTTAATATGTATTTACTATCTGGAAGCTATCGGTGATCAAATTGATGCCCCTCAACTATCAATACAGAAATTTCAATACAGTGATTACATTGTAAATATCTCGATAACTATTACGTTTAGGAAGAGATGGGAAAATTCGTTATCCAGATAAAAAATTTCGAATAACGAATAAAAGATGAAAAAAAAAAACACGTACCTTAAAAGATGTTCCCCTTGATGCTATTTAAGTTCCACGCCTCGAAATTTTCATAAAATGAACCGTTGAGTCATTATTCGAAGTGATCTAGTTAGTTGAGACACCCTGTATAGTGAGTCACGCAAGAATCGCAGAACTCCTGTGGTTAAAGGCTACGAGCGATCGCGTGCAATCGACCTCGGTGTTTTCGAGTGTCTTTCAAGACGCTTATTAATACGTGTTTACATCGTTATCTGCGTACGGGATGAATGGTCAACAACCAGCCGCGAGAGTGATTCCGTGTTATTTAGTCGAACGCCGTTAATTGACAGCCGAGCGAGCTTTCGAGTGTCTAATCGCGCGAGTCATAGTACGAATGCGCGCAGAAATCGTCGATACGCCGCTGGGAGGTTGAAAACTTGCGCGTCCATCACTTTGAACCTTTTACTGGTCAGTAACTTTGACATTTGTATTCCAGTTTTACCATTATTAACAGTAGAACTACCAAATACGGTGATCCCTGGATGATTGTTTGAAGGCTCCTCAAGACTGAACATTAAATATTTCATAAACTAATTGCTATATGCGACTGGAACAAATATTATTGGCTTTAGAATTCCAAGCTTTATCACTGTGCTAAACTTTATTAAAAAGTCAACGTTACACCTGGGGACTTCTCCATGTCAAGGAGTCTTCGAACACTCATCGAGGATTTATTATACGGTGATCTCTCGATGAATGCGACACGAACAACTGCGTTTTTACCACCATTGGGGTGCTCCCCTTGTGGAACTAATTAAAACAGGGTAAACAGAAACTAAGCAGACGCTCAACTTCGTGCAAAAAAAAAAAGAAATTTACGTGGGGCTGAAAACTTTTCCGCCTTGCCATGAATACGGACCGAGTAAATCGCACTCATCGAGACATTACTGTAAGTCGAAATGATCTTACTGCAGTATACTCTCATAACGACGATTAAAATGTTATAGCAATACATTTTTTTAGACCTTTTAGAATTAGTTAATAAATTTGTAAGTTATTGTAAGTTTGTCATGTTTATCGACCGATCGAAATAGATATGCGTTTATCGTCGGTGGGTCTACCGTTAAGCAAATGAGAATATTTATTTTTCATAGTCGACCAATATAATTTGAATATTGTAATATGGCTGGTGATTTGCTGATTCACTGCTATTCGGTATGACCTTAAAGATAAGAACCTATTTAACACTTTTTACTGCCACGTCATCCAAATACAGGTGACACGTATAGGTACATTCTAAAGAGGGGCTGGATTCTTTAAGTACCGTTAAAAAATTTTGGCGTGAAATTAATATCGCAGTATAATCTCCAAATAAGATCAACAATTTCTATTAACTAAACGCATATATTTTCGACAATTGATGACTATACTGCAAATCTTTGTGCAAAATCAAATTTTTATGGCTTAATCTACCGAACTGAAATTATATCAGAGATTTTTTTCCATTATTAAAAATCTTTTTATATCCAACGTAAAGGAATATTGACACCAATCTTCACGAAAATTGTTGGTGTATTGTGCTTTGCACATTACAAAAAAAAAAAAAAAATAAAATTTGTAGTCTATATCCTAAAGTACGAAATAAAATGTGTCTGACTACGCACGACCTTTTTCACTGCGGCACTCAACGTGTTAAAAACCTTCGAAATTAAACATTTAAGTTCCACGTGTTCAACTGGCCAATGGTAAACGGTATATACAGCTAGAAAATTATTTCGAACGATAAACATCAGTTTGGATTATAGAGGGTTAAAACCGGCTACGAGATAGCACAGGAAGAGGGAAAAAAGGGGATTTCCCTTCGCCGCACGCGGAGGTCTCCCCAGTCGCGGTTAACGCCCTTTCCCGCTGGAAGTAGGCAACGGCGGCGCTGGGACAGCCGTCCGTTATAAATTACCGTGACGCGTTACCCGTTGCACGGCTGGGGATGCTTCTGTCGATGGACACGACGCGCATCGGAGCGTATTCACACGCATCGCCGAAATTTCCAACTCCGAGAGTCGCTAACGATTCGATCAAGTTCGCAGACGACCCGTATAGGTCCTTGGAGTAGATCTCTACAGGGTGTAACAAAAATGTTGAAGGAAATGGAAGATTCGTGAGGTGATTTGAAACAAATTTTTCCTTAGCAAAAATGTTATCCGAGGCTTCGTTAACGAAATATTAACGAAAAACCCCGAACCAATCAGAGCGCGCGTCTGTGGTAACGTTGGCTACCAATCGCAGCGCGTAGCCAACGTTACCACAGACGCGCGCTCTGATTGGTCGGTGTTTTTCGTTAATATCTCGGTAACGAAGCCTCGGATAATATTTTTGCTAAGGAAAAAGTTATTTCAAATCATCCCAGGAACCCATCGTTTTCCGGAGTCGAAGCTATTTTGGGACACCCTGTATACGCATTCGTAGGCGCCAAACCGTACACCGGGTCACACGCTGTTTCATAGTCTTCCACCATTCCGATTTCCCCGCGTCCATGGGGATCGATCGATCGCGACCTGACCTACAACGCGGCTGGTGTACGCGCGACAGTTTTGGGATTGCTGGGGCTAGCCGCAGACGCACGGGCAGATCGCGTCGAGGCATTCGTTGCGTTCGGATAAGGCGTGTTCTGGAGCCGTGCAATTCGGTCGTTCGTGGCACAGAAAACTATTTTATAGTCGACAGAAGAAGGGATGTTTTTCCATTGGGAAGTCGGTTAAAACGGGTTCCACGAACGATGCAATTTTTCTAGGACTGATTTAAGATCTTTAGAGGCCCTAAGCACTTGAAAGATTTTGGGGACCACATATACAGGGTGGCCCAAAAGTCACTAGACCATTTTAAAGTATAATAAAGAATAATTTTTTGGAAAGAGCTCGCCACTGTCAAGAACAAAATGGTGATCATTTGAAGGACGTAATGTAATAATATTTTATTTATAAACGGTACATGAACCATTTAGTATAATATACAAGTATATAGAACTTTAGAGGACAAACGAAAAGTAGAAAGAAATTCGTAGTTATCGAAGTTGTATCTATCTACAAAACTAATTAAAAATAATTTCCAAGGAAAAAAGAGTTATGCAAACATAGATCGACCGATTTTCCACAAACTGCCGTACAGTATGTAAAAATTATTAATGCAGATTCACCCCTCAGAAGCTATGACCATTAATTTTTTCCTACCTTGTACAACCGTGCCACAAAAGTTGCAACTGTCTTTCAAACAATCAAAGTAGCAAACATTCTACAACTAATAATCCATACGATAAATCGTATTGTCTGTGGTCTATTTAACCCTCGTACATCGAATTAAGGTTCATTTTGACCCATCTGAAGCTCTTACCGTATTCTTTGTAATTACATATAACTACAAAATATGAACTTAAAACTATACACAAAATTTGTTTTATAATTTCTTAAAACCTGTGCCCAAGAGAAATTTTACGACAGCTGAAAATGACCATGTATTCGTCTGCAGTGTCCCTCCCAGATCATTCGCCTTTCGAGGGTTAAGGTGAGGTGTCGGATCCCATTGAAAGGATCGAGAAATAACCGATGGCAGTGGCGTTCACGTCACCCGACTAAAACTGGACACGGCTCCGGGAGGAGGATGAAATAAACCGAATCAGCAGGTCGTTGTCGTAATTCTGGCTACGTCACCGCTACTACCCCTCTACACACTCGGCAGAGGGTTATGTACCCTCGTGTAGAGGGCCATAACGAACGTTCTGCGGGGCGAGAGGAGCGAGGGGGAACTATAGGCGAGTCGAGCGAAGCCGCGGAGGGGTGGGTTAGAGCCTAGGTAGGGGCAAGGGAGGAGGGACAGCAGCGGTGGTGAGAGGAACGCGCGCGGAACGCTTTATGAATGAATGTTTCCACGCCAAGTGTGGCGAGAAAGCGAGAGAGAGAGGCCCCTGTGTGTCCCGCGTGTAAACACAATAATACCGACGTTTCCATTCATCAGGTCGACCCCGGGCAAAGCACGCCGCGACCTCGAGAAATGCCTTTCGAGGCGCCGCCACGTGGGATTCCGCACCCCTCTCTCTCTCTCTCTACAACCCTCTTTGCCCCGTACCCCTCCACCCCTCTGTTTTTTGCTATCCCCGACCCCTGGCACTGTTTAAAAAGCGATTTCAAGTCTTCTGCTACCAACAGAGCAACACAACATCCCCATTTGCTGCATCCTATCGAGGTTCTTAACAGATTTTACGTCTGGTGAATCTTGGTCGTGGGAAGCCTCAGTGCCTGGGGTCAGATTGATTGTACTTTCATGAGGAAACTCATTGTTCGATGGGGGAAAAAGTGGTGTATGGGGGAAAGCCTCGTATCACTTGGTAAATGTATTTTAAGGATACTGGAAGAAATTTTAAAACGAATGCTGATTTGGCATTTTTAGTAATTCCCAAGAGTAACAGGGAAAGACACGGAAGTGTCACCCTCCGATTTTGATGAAACTTCGTATGTCTGTTAAGCAGTCAAAAATAAGGAATACGTATTTTTTTTTATCGGCTGAGACGCAACATTAAGGGGTGAAACCACCCCTAGAATTTGTTGTCAACTCTTTTTTTTTTTCATGATTTTTCAAGGTCACCTTCAATTTTTTGCAAATACACCTATAATTTTTTTACTCTTATCAAGACTTCTTTTTTTGATTGCATTTTTGAAAGAAAATTGAAGGTGACCTTTAAAAATCATGAAAAACAAGAGTTGTCAAAAAATTTGCTATAATCACGTGAAAGTTCTCTTGAAACCATGCTATACCTGATAAAAACATTTTCGATCGGACTGCTAATAACAAAGTAATCTCTACTGATCACGATTCGTGGTTTACCCTGTAGACTAACAGCCCTAGTCACCTCCACGTTTCATAATTAAATAATCAATCATAACCAAATAACACGATTGTTTACCCGTTTTTCAGATGGCCGAAAAGAGCAGCCCAGGCGAAAGGAATTCGGTGCAGTCCTGGGCGGAGGGGAGCGTCTGGTCCATGGTATGCGCGATGGAATTGGGTTTGATATCGGAGCCTTGTCTGACGAGCGTCTCGTTCGCCACGCTCAGAAGTGACGAGCCACTAACGATGCAAACGAACATAGCGATCCCCAAAGAGTTCCCTCCGATAACCTCATCGCACGAGGTCGCGAAACGCTCCACGCGAAAACCTTCATTGCGTTTGAGGATCTGCTCGCAGCCGTTGAAGAAACCCACGGGAAAGTTGGCCAGCGTGGGTAGGAGAGGCGCGACTGTCAAATCAACGACAGAGAAAAGAAACGTATACGGAGACTGGAGGGTTCGAGAACTGGATCGTGCGAGAAATTCCACCGTGGAGGATTTTTGGAAATCGTGCAAAAGGAAACCTGGCAGACCGAGAAAACAGACGGATCGAGATTCCCAGGATCACTTCGATAAGGATCTCTTCGGCGACAAACCTCCGAGCGTCGACCTAGCGTCTGGAATCTGCACCCAAGATTTCCCAAGTCCTAAGCAGACGGACGAGAAAATAACCTCGAACGTTCTCCAAACCACGAATACCCAAGGAAACACGCACCTAGATCACCAGTTGCGCCGTAAAAACGCGGGGAAACTGATCACGAGGGGTCGCAGGAGGAGAAGGACCAAGCGCAAGGCGCCCAGGAAAATCATCGATAACGTCCTATCCAAGGAGGTTCTCCCAAAAAGACACGATTCCTTCGATTCAAGTCAACGAAAGGAGGAAACCACCTATGGGGACGCCACTGTGGACTATCAATGGGATGACGATAACTTCTATCAGAGTCCACCGCCAAACTATTTGCAAGAAGACACTTCGTCTATAGATGTCCTGGACGATCCTCAGGATTCGACAATCCAGGAGAATAACGAACAACTCCTGTCTACGTCCATTGAAGAGCTACCGAATGATATTCTACTGTTCGAAGAGCCCACGATGGAACCAATGGACGTCTCTCCATCGAGTCCCCCTAGCCCACAAGGATCGTTCTTCGGGTTCGACGAAAGGACCTGGCTGGACGACATCGATACCCAGCCCCTGGCCGAGAGAATCCCTAATAGAAGCAAATGTTCGACCGAGGACGACGAGAATTATTCAACCGTCGACACAAGATGTCGTCGCAAGTATCCTGGCAGGTCCAGCAGCGATTCTTGTACAATTTCGACGGATGCTCGCGGGACAACGGACGTCGATTCCGCGGAGGATTTGAAACGTTCCAGCGTCGACAAGCCTCGTAGACGAGGCAGATCGAGCCGGAACAGTGGTGGTTCCGGGAGGAACGAAAGGAGCGTTGTCGTGGACAATGATAATGATTCTCGATCGAGATCGGCAGCGGGTGGTATCGGGAGGATGGAGAAGAAACGGGCGTTGGGTATGAAAAGGAGCAAGATAACTCCGAATGGGAACGGTATCGGAGGTTCTCTCAAGGACACGGTGAAGACCGCTGTTATGCTTCGAGCGAGAATGTTCCGAAACGAGGACGAGTATCATGATATTCGACGTGTGACGCGGGGATCGACGAAAATCACTAAAGAGAATTTCGTCGGGAAGCTGGTCTGGGGATGTTGCTCCGGATGGTGGCCAGGTAAGGGTCCTGGCAGACGATTTCGTTTAAGTTTAACCCTGCTGCGTCGTTGGTTTAAGTACGGTGATATACAGTAAGTCCTCGATGAGTGTTCGAAGACTCCTTGACATGGGGAAGTCCTCAGGTATAACGCTGACTTTTTAATAAGGTTTAGCACAGTGATAGAGCTGAGAATTCTGAAACCAATGATATTTGTTTCAGCCGCATATGGCCATTAGTTTATGAAATATTTAATGTTCAGTGCCGAGGAGCCTTCGAACACTGATCGAGGATTTACTGTATCTTGGAATTTTGAAGCCAATGACATTTGTTTCAACCGTATATGACCATTAGTTTATGAAATATTTAATGTTCAGTGCCGAGGAGCCTTCGAACACTGATCGAGGATTTACTGTATCTTGGAATTTTGAAGCCAATGACATTTGTTTCAACCGTATATAACCATTAGTTTATGAAATATTTAATGTTTGGTGCCGAGGAGCCTTGGAACACTCGTCGAGGATTTACTGTATAGCTTAATTTATAAAAATAACCCTATTTTCCGACCTGTCAAAGGCATATGTGACCCCGTAATTTATTCCATTCGTCAGTTTTCTGCGAGAAAAAAATAGATTACACCGCGATCATCCTCTTTTTCGAGGAAAACGTTAACACACACACATACACATGACCACGCGTAAAAGCAAGCCGTTTCGGGTAATGATTTCGACATCAAAATTACGTCCCGGTTTTCATGCACGCCAGTGCCGACTATACAGCGCGTACGAGACTGACAGGCGTGCACCTTGAATAAACATTTCTATATAATATTACAGCGTTAATTATCGACGCAGACCATGTAGGAATGTTGTCCGAGGCAGGAAAATTGTGGGTTTACTGGATCGGAGAAGCTCGTATATCATTAGTGAATATGACTTTTTTTTTATTTATATATTATTATTATTGTTTTTATGCAAGATTCTAATTGGTCGAGACGCGTAACCACGTTAATTGACGGTGATTATCAACGTGCTTTCAGCTGAACGAGAAAACTCAGATCGAATCGTTCAGGTCCAATCTGACGCCTAGACTGGACCAGACCTCGAACGTGGCGCTGAGTCGAGCCATCGACGCTACTATGCAGGTTTCGCTTGAGAATTTTTCTTTTCCTACGTGGGGATATCAAAAAGTTTGTGGAAAATTTTCATGAAAGGCAAATTATGAATCAGAAGAGGATTTATTTTTCTCTGTATGATTTTTCGTTGTCAGTGCACTTTGCATGCTGTACGTCCCTTTTTCGAATGTACAGACTCTTCTCGATTATTGTCCTGAACTCGGGTCTGCGCTGGGACAATATTAGTATAAAAAGAAATGCTTCAGACCCTCGTGGATTTATTTTGGCCAAAACCCGAGCCTCCTCAACAGAAGTGGAGAAGCAATAAATTATGCACTTGACAGATTCCACGCCTCCCCCCCCCCAGTGGTGGGGATAATGCCTGGACAATAATCGAGAGGAGTTTGTAAAACACTTTCACTTTACTCCGAAAAATTCGTCGTCTTCGGGCTGTCGCTTCGTAAAACAAAATGGTAGTCTAATTCCGTGAACTTTTTGATATCCGTTCAACACTGATCCTTCTCCTTTCGTTCGCTTAGGGGGGATAAAAATTTTCATGAACCACAACGTTCTATTCGTTTCAGATGCTGCACAGGCAGTTGGGCTGCGCGTTGACGAAGCCTTACTCCCGATGGATCGAGAACAACTTCTCGGAGAGTAAGTGACGGAGAGTAAGTCGAACGAGAGAACCTACGACCACCTCGTTGTTCGCGTTACCACAAGATCTAACGATCGATCCGTGTTTTCCTTTTTTCTTTTCTATGGTTCAGTGATCGACGAACTGAAGTTCTATCCGTATCCAGCCAAGGTGCAACAGAGGCTGGCCAGCCTGAAGGAGAGGAACGCCAGAGTCACCGAGAAATATCTGCTGGATCAGAAGCGTACGGCGGGCTCGTTTTTATTTTCCTATTCTGGTTGCTTAACGCCGCAATTCTCGATCGTTTCTTTCAGCCCATTGATCGATCCCTCTCCCCCCCGTCCCCGCCCCCGTTTTGTCCGACAGGTGAAAGTCAGCCGAAAAAGCTGCCCGAAAAACCGAAAGAGTCGCCGCAACAGAGCAACAACGTGGATTTAACGCGTTTGCCGCTCGGGGAACAGAATCCCGGTGTGATCACGTGGGCGAAAATCGCCGGGCACAATTGGTGGCCAGGTAAATCTTTTCGTTGGACGTGATTTTTTTTTTTTTTCGATTCCTGTCCCTGTGGACTGTTCGTCGAGAAATTGAATACAGTAAGGTCAACGTCCCTATTTCGAATCAGTAGACTGCGGATTTATATGCATTTATCGCTTACAGACCTCTGAGAAATATAATACAAGACAAAACTGTCAGCAGATGTAACGGGTTTTATATTTTATTTTGAGTCTAATGAAATACTTAAGGGAAGAAAGAAATTCCAATATTTGCACTTGTCTTTACGAATTACTTTAGAAAATTTCATTTTACATAAAAATCCGCAATCTACTAATCAGGGACTTTTACCGAAATATAAAATACCGGTATTATTCCCCCACTTGTTTTTATCTTTTTTTCGTTATTTGAAATTCTTCGTCTAGATCCGAGGTATTGCCCGCGAGCTAAAAATAGATTTTACAGTTTCAAATTTTTTTAAATTTCAATGTACGCGTTATAACGGGTGCTTAGCTATAACACTCTTTTAGTGGCCAAAATATTTACTGTTTGGCCCTTTACAAAAAAAGTTTGCCGACCCCCGATCTAGCACTAGAACTACCGAACCAGTCAAAATGACGGTTTGTTATTTTACAATTATTGAAATCCTAAACAAACTTTTATCGGAATTTATGTTAACCTCAAATTTCTTATACACTGTATATTGTAATATACTAATCTATATTGCATTATATATTACAAGTATTAATATATTATACACTTTAACTTAGCATACATTCAATACTAGTAGTTCCAGTGCTAGATAATGAATTGGCCCATCTCTAGGTTACAACTTTGTGTCGTGAGAATTTTTCCAGTTCACCATTACCTCGCGCCGAACACACAACTGTAAAGTACCTTTTGTCTGTCTGCATATCGCAGCGATGATTATCGATTACCGGGACTGTTGCATGCGTGAGCCGAGCTTCGGTTGCCAATGGATCATGTGGTACGGCGACTACAAGCTTTCAGAGGTAAAATTCTCGATCGTTAATTCACGGACTCGTCGCGCAAATACGAATTCACGAAAAGTTTTCGTGAACGATTGTATTAATCTATACAACCTGGTAAATACAGGGCGTAACAAAAATGTTGGAGGACCCGAATATGGAAGACTCGTGAGGTGATTTGAAACAAGTTTTTCCTTAGCAAAAATGTTATCCGAGACTTCATTAACGAGATATTAACAAAAAACCCCGAACCAATCAGAGCGCGCGTCTCTGGTAACGTTGACTACCAATCGCACCGCGTGAATTCGGCCGACACACTCGCGTTCTGATTGGTCGGGGTTTTTCGTTAATATCTCGTTAACAAAGCCTCGGATAAAATTTTTGCTAAGGAAAAATTTGTTTCAAATCACCTCACGAGTCTCCCATTTTCAGGTCCTCCAACATTTTTGTTACACCCTGTATATATATAATACTTCGTGTCGTTGCATGCGTGTCTGGCCGATCCGATCCACGGAGAACAGATCCATCATCAGTCGTTTTTGAGATTCGACAAGGGTGTCGAAAAAATGCGGGACTACATAAACAACACCAAGAAGCACACGTTCCTCGTCGGCGTTCTGCAAGCTTCGAAGGTACACTTTGAAAACGAAATAATATTATATATTTGATATAATATTAAATATCTCACTTATGATTGATGATAGAAAACGAATGTGAGAAGAAAATATTATTTGATTAGAAGGAGCAAATGCTGTGATAAGCAACGAAATTTTCTCAAGGTCATATTTTTCGAAATTTCAAGGTTATCAATGTTTTCTTAAATGGGACTACATATTTTTATCATCATGGCGTTATACTTGAGAGCAAAGCCAATCTAATAACTTATACTAGTGTAACCTTTGTGTGATCTTTAATTTGAAAAATCCAGAAATGTATGGGAGTAGATTTAAATAATAAAATAACTTCGATACAGGAATTAGTGCATTATAGGTCACTGGATTGGTCTTGACCTCGAATATTACATTACGATAATAAAAATATGTAGTCCCCTTTAAAAAGAACATCGTTGATTTTGAAATTTCAAAAAATATATCCTTGAGAAAAGTGTTTTACTTATTGCAGTACTTTCCCCTTCCAACCAAATAATATTTTGCTCTCACACTTTTTGTCTATCTTCAGAAACAAGTGAGATATTAAAGGTGCTCACGTTAGATGGGACACCCTGTATATACAGAGGAACGAAATTTTTCAATGAACCTTGGTGTCTCCATTTTCGAGCGTTGTTTCTCGCTTTTTTCAGGATTATTGCTTTCGTATGGGATGCGAAACCGATAATTGGACGTTGGCGAACGTGTTCAAATATTTCTCGAAAATGAGTCAGCCGCAAACCAGGCAGAATTCGCTGAAAAAAGGCGGGGAATCGGTAAAGATATACGACAAATACTCGACGCACATCGTCGAAAAGCTGAACGAGCTGAAGAACAACTCGAACGTAGACAACAAACGGGCGGACGACATAAGGAATAGCGGTGCGTTCGAAAAAGAAGAACAATACTAGTGTTACTTTAACCCCTTGCCCAATAACATCGAGTCAGATTGTCTTCCCAAAGAAGAATATTATTCGGTTTTCTTTGAGTCGAAGTGAAGTACCACGTTGCTGGAATTAATATTTAACTTTTACAGTAAAAGTACAGTTGCGATAAGTACAGAATTCCTTTCCTTTCTTGGAAAACTATCGATAACAATGTAATCCGAGAGATTGCATTACGGACGTCAAGAAAATCATGAGGCAAGGGGTTAAATGTCGCCTTTCGATACTGCGATACCTGCACATCAGTCGTTCTAAGTTTGTATAAATGAATGGGTGTAGCCGCGTTATCAGTTGGGGAGGGTGAGGCAAAATTTATCTCAAAGCAACTTTCATAATATTACTTTAACTAGATTTAAAATTTATTTTTACGTACAAAATATTAGTTCATGTAATAGAATATTTTTTTCCTTCGGAGGGGGAGAGGAGTGGGAGTAAAATTTATCTCAAGGAAAATTTCATATTACTTTCAATGAATTGTAGATTTACTTTTACATACAAAATGTTAGTTCATACAATATAATATTTTTTCTGGGGGAAAGGAGGGGAGGGAAATCCAATTTTTTCCTCCAGGGTAGGACAAAAGCCATTTTTTTTCCTTTGCGGGAGGGGAGCAGGTGCCCCTCCATGATCCCTGGCTACGCCAATGTATAAACGACTTGACACTGTAATATAGTATATATCTTAACACTTTACAGACTATTGACAGGCAATCATAAAAATCTTGTTAAAGTTTTAATCCAAGTTAGCTTATTATAAAAGGACGCAAATTGGTCACTTGAGACTTTTCTCCATTAGCACTGTTTAAAAACGACATCGCTCTTCTATCGATTCGATGAATGCAATTTGAAGGAAAAATTTGTTTCGATCCAGATGATTTGCGTTCGGTGACAACCGGGAAAACTTCGCTGGAATCGTTGTGCCTGAAGTGTCTGAAGAATTCTGACGGACCGATGGAGGCTCATCCGTTCTTCGAGGGTTCTCTGTGCGTCGAGTGTTCGGTATGGAAATTATCAATAACCGCGAGCTCCTCGACTCGTCAAAAAAGACAATTATTCGAGCAATCCACTCGAATCGTTTGAATCACTTACGCTTCTATTCGCGCGAGCGCAACAACGTTTCGTATCGTTGAAGCAGGATTTTTGAAGAACGATATAACTCGATAATCACGATTTTAGAGTAGACGAGTTTAAATGTTTTAATCGTTATGATTTCGTACGAATATCATATTAAAGTAACTGTCTTGTGTAGTCAGTTTTCGGAAGTTCACTTGCAGGATTCAATCCACAAAAAGTACAGACAAGTACCGTTTCTTTTTCTATACTAATAATTAGACTGCGGATTATATGCATTTATAATATGTGCTATCACTTGAAATATGTCAAATGGTAAAGCTAACATCAAATCTAGTACACTTTCTGTCTTATTCTTATAATAAAATCCTTAAGAAATGGAAGAAAATTCAGTCTTCACGTTTGTCTTTACAAATCACTTCGGAAAATGTTATTTTGTATAGTGTTCTACAGTCTACTAATAATTAAAAAGCTGCAACCTGCGAATTATATCACTGTTGCAACAAAATGAGCGATTGTATACTCGCTGTTCGATTACTGTAACAGCAATACCAACGATCAGTCTTACTATACATCACGGTTGTTTCAGGAAGAATA
Organism: Dufourea novaeangliae; assembly: GCF_001272555.1. Classification (NCBI taxonomy): domain Eukaryota; kingdom Metazoa; phylum Arthropoda; class Insecta; order Hymenoptera; family Halictidae; genus Dufourea; species Dufourea novaeangliae. Next base: position 1,312,123 of record NW_015374081.1, on the reverse strand, counting down.
CAAGCCCTGCATGTTCGTGTTCGGGAACGACGCAAAATGCGTAAGTACTATCCGTTCGATCTAAATCGTTTTTCCTTTTTTCCTTATCGAAGTGATATATAGTCAATGTCGACCCCGTTTGCTTAGTTCTATTGCACGATTTGCGCGGCGACCGGGACGATGATTATTTGCGACAACGAGGACTGTCCAAGGTAAATTCGCCAGGTGGTTAATCGATGGTAAAGGGGAAACCCTCCCATTCGGTGGAATACAGGATATTCGTGGATCGTTCGTTTTCCAGGGTTTATTGCACCGCCTGCATGAAACATTTGCTCTGCACCACAACCTACGAGCAAGTGCTGCAGGAAGATCCCTGGTCGTGCTTCCTCTGTAAAACCAGGTCCGGCACGGTGTCCGACACGATCATGAGGCCGCGATCGAACTGGAAGGACAAAATAATCGATATGTTCCGGACGAATTCCAACCCGAGCGTGCATGTCGCCCAGCACACGGACAAAAGACGACGGATCCGTGTTCTGTCTCTGTTCGACGGTCTAAGCACCGGTAGGTGGGAATTCATCTTCTTTCTCTCCTCCTTTACGGGATGGTACCCATCGATTTTTCCGCCCGAAAAAGATTCTCGCCCCCTTACGCGATTTCAGGCTTGCTGGTCCTCCTCAAGCTGGGCTTAGCCGTGGACGTTTATTACGCGAGCGAGATCGACCCGGACGCGTTGATGGTCAGCGTCTCGCATTTCGGCGACCGTGTCGTCCATTTAGGGGACGTACGTGATATAACCAAAGAGAAGATCAAGGAGATCGCTCCGATCGATCTGTTGATCGGCGGATCACCGTGCAACGACCTGAGCTTGGCCAATCCAGCGCGACTGGGCCTCTACGGTATGTTAATGTAACCAGAGAGACTTCAACCCCTTGCCATACGATTTCGTTTACGACTTCATTCTCAAGAATTACTTTTTGGTTAATATTTTCCCGGATACAAATAGGAATTTTATTCTTATGGCAAGTGTTACATTTATCTGAAATGTTACGACCAGCGAAACAGTATTGTACATCGACTCGAAGAAAACGAATAATATACATCTTTACTAAGTCAGTTTGAAATCGTTGTCACGTGTCCGACTCGATGTTGTAAGGCAAGGGGTTAATATCCCCCAAAGAGTACAATTTAGTTTAAATTTTCAGCAATTTAGTACTGCCTTGTAAAATTTACTGCATATTTGATAAGTGTCCCACATACACAATTCTATTTTTACACGGAAGATACGTTCCTCAAAAAATCGTGTAAAAGGAACCGTGCAAAAAAAAATACGTTTCCTATACTAATATGGGAGATACGTTCCAAGTTGGGTGTCACAATTGTTACCACCCAGTCAGCCAAACTCGCACAACCAGATTTTGTCCAATGCCTGTTATAAGTATTTTGTAACCAGAATTGCCACAGGTTTGATGCAGGGTCTGCTATAAACAACTTCCGTGCAAATTGGCAGCAACATACGCACCAAATTGGCTTTCACAAACCTTGTTGCGGGTATTGCCCTCAATTTGACATAGATCATATTACAAGATTTTCTGCCAATTTGCTTTAACATTTCGGCAGTTGGCGTTGGCTGCAAAACCCAAGTCAAATGCGGAAACAGATGGCTATGGTTTGTTTAGACAACTTTTGTCATTTATTGCTGGCAATTTGCTCGAAAATTGTACACAACTGGTTATCAGGGTCAGTGACTGTGTCGAAAATTCTGACGTATACACATCTTCCTTTCTTCCGTCTCAGATCCAAAGGGAACAGGAGTCCTGTTTTTCGAGTACTGCCGAATCATGAAGCTGGTGAAGAAACTGAACAACAGGCGCCATATGTTCTGGATGTACGAGAACGTCGCCTCGATGCCAACCGAGTATAGATTGGAAATTAACAAGTGAGCCTCGAGAGGACACCCTCCAAAATTGATTTCAATTTAAGAGCACCAGCTAACCACCCCCACCCCCCGTTACAGACACCTGGGTCAGGAACCCGACGTGATAGACTCGGCGGACTTCTCCCCCCAGCACCGATTGAGGCTGTACTGGCACAATTTGCCGATAGAACCGCACTCGTTGCCGTTCCAAGGCGAGCAAGACGTGCAGGATATTCTCACTCCGCACTGCCATCGATACGCGCTCGTCAAGAAAATTCGTACCGTCACCACCAAAGTGAATTCACTGAAGCAAGGTAAGGGTATCGGCCGACGTGCTCTTTCGGTCTACACTCTTAACCTGTTAAAGCTACGATTTAATTACCAAGATCGGATATCTCTCACGACTCCTCAGGTAAATTGGCTCTGAAACCGATCCTGATGAAAGACGAGAGCGACTCGCTGTGGATCACCGAGCTCGAGGAGATATTTGGATTCCCCCGTCATTACACGGACGTGAAGAATTTATCGGCAACGAAGCGGCAACGATTAATAGGCAAATCATGGAGCGTGCAGACACTCATCGCCATTTTGAGATCCCTTTGCCCCTACTTCGAGTGCAATATCACCGTCGGGACGCAGTTCACTGCGTCCTCGAACATCCACGGCTAGACTCCCCTCGGGGTCGCGAAATCGTAAGAGCGCGTCCACGTTAAATGGATGATCTCTGTCTAGTCCGAGAAGAGAGCATAGTGAGACGATTATGTTTAACGTTTTATTTTTTTTTTGTTTTTAATAATTTTTAACGATTATTTTTTATTTTATTACAATCAAGACAACGAGTGATTTATGTCGTTCTATTTGTCCCCGTACTTGTCGATTGGGATTTTTCTAACACATCCTTTTTCTTCGCCGTTTACTGGCTGCGAACAATATTTTACAGACATGTCGAAAATATCTATCATATATTTTGTGCACTCTTATTTGCTGTTAAATATGGGAACAATAATAAAGTAAAATGTCATTAAAAACGTTTATTCTTGAGAAATAGAAACAAGTGTTGTTGGTATGTACAACTCTGCTCCCAGCGATACGAAGTGTTTCGAGGTGTCGTTACGAATTGTTAGCTTGCGTTTTTTGGTATCTCGTACGGAAGTATCCTCTACGATGTTCCCGGCTCGTTGGCAAAACGTCGCTGCCACCAGTGTAAGGTACGTTTCTCTGTTGGTTCAATTGCAACAACGTCACAGGCACCGGTATGCATCCCACCAAACAATTTACATGTTGCATCATGGATGCCGATAACGGTGTATTTATGTATATTTCTTCTTGTTCGGCGTCAACTGCCCGGACAATTCCTACGCAAATATGTTCAGCGATAATTTCAAGTTGTTATTTATAGAAACGAAAGCATGTGACGCGATAAGATGCTCACCGAAACCGTAACAAGAACAAAGTGGCAATCTGTTCAATACTCGAGGACCATAGGCGGTATTAGTTTTGTTCGATGCTGCGTCTTCCACGTCGATTCCACACAAAGCAACTATGTTACCATTCAGCACATTTAAACCATGCGATGGCGATACAGATGCTCGAGGAATCGAAATAGTTAACGAGGCACAGGACGTTCTACAATCAACAACGTCGAAACATGTTGTAATTTGAATTTAGTGATACCGTTTAAATCGATTACCGAAAAGAAAGAATACTAACACATACGGCACAGCGTCGTTCATGCTGAACGATAAGGCGTCGTAACAAGAGCTACAAAAATAATTTCTGACAGGTTACAAATAGAACAGTAAATTATAATTAAATCGTTCAAGATAATGTAATCGTCTTACGTAGAATTTTCAGGATTCTGCACGATCTCGCTGAGATAAGAGATCAAGACGAGCTCTCGTTGCTGATACGGCTCCATATTCCAAGTTTCGTTCGCGGGAGCGCTTTTCCGTTCAGCGTGTGAATGTGTCACGCATAATTCGTGATTACATGGTCGACACCTGTTGACAACGTTCACACTCCACGCGGCCCATGTAGGCTCCTACGAGTAGAACATTTCTTCTACCGATCATAATTTCACAGAACTTTAATGGAACAAGAAACAGCCGCAATTTACCTGTTTGTTTATTACTTCTTTGCTCAAGTATTCAGGGTAGTTGTTCTTGGACTTCTCGGACATAATTTGTACCACCAGAGAAGGTTGAATCAATTTTATAGTAAACACCGCGATATCCCATCCAATGCCATTAGTGAATCCCATAGTGTTCACCACGATTGGTAAACGTGACAAGGTCGGACAGTTGATCAATTTATCGACCAGCATTTTAATTCCCTCTATGTATCGCGTGATGCACCGTGTCACGTTCACGTCACCGATGTACAATTGGAAAACCGGAGGCTTTAAATGCGTAAAGTTTGGTCCCATCAAGGGCTCCTCTATTAAACTGTACGATATGCAACCAGCTGGTGTGCATTCAGTTTGGCCAGGATCAACATCCACAAGGACGACTTTCTTACTAACAGGCAATAGACTGTTTATCAAGCAACGCGTCGCAGTGGATTTCCCAACATTTTTTCCACCGGCGATTATAGTGCACGACCATTCGTTCGCGTGCCAACGGTTCAACATTGTTTCGCTGATTTCTTTTGTCACCCGTTCATCCACGACCAACTGTTTGTAAGAATAATTACCGACGTGAAGGTGCGACTGGAGAATCGCCTCCGCTCTCTTTGGATCGGTCGAAGACTGATATGGTACGTTCTTTATTTTTGGAAACAGTCTGAACGGATAATAGATGTCTAAAAACTTCGTTAAATTGTTTTTAAAATCTGTCAAGAGTATGACTGCCGTACCGTCTTGGATTCCGTCGATGTCAACGACCAGTTTATTCTCAAAATCTCGGCTTATACCTTCGACGGATAGAGACGCCCAAATGTCTGGCTCGGTGTCTTGTGAAAATTTGGTACTAGTTTCGATCGAGACGCTACTATATCCTCTTGGAGAGTAGATTTCGATGGGTTTTGTGTTTGTGGAAATACGGTATCCATAAACCTCTACCGCCCCGTGTATTACCTTCAACAGTATTTTACCAGTGAAACAGAATCGTGTTTTTTCCGGCATTACGACCACAACCTTATTTCTTAAACAATAAAATCGTAACGAATTCTGATCATCTACGGTACTGTTTCGTTGGAAATTAGAAATTTCAGTTTCCGTATCAGGTATAGTAACGTCTGTAGTATGCGTATCAAGTGTAACATTTTCAAGGCATTGCTCAATTGTAGTAGGTGATTCGCTAGGAACCCATGTGCTGCCATTCTCATTGTTATTCGTGGTCCTTAACGGTGTTTTATCTTTTCGTGGTTTACGATTCTTCTTCAACGGCGTCGCTATCCTAATATTTCCTGGTGTACAAGAGGTATTGTTTGGATTTACCGATTCAGCAACGATAATACAAGCATCATCCATTTTAGAACTGTTGTTCTGTGTGTATGGTAGAATACAATCAGAAGCATTATCTGTACGCTTTAATTTTGGACTTTGTCTAAGCATATCTGGTATCCTCAGTGACGATAGCGTTTTTGATAGGGCTTCGATTATTACAGGTGAACCCAAGTTTCTTTGTTGATTTGAAATACGACGATGCTGCTTAGTGTTTTTACCACTGGTTATCTTGGCACTTGTAGAGCCATCTTTTGACTCTAGGGAAACATCCACAGAATCTGAAATTTAAGCAACCTCTTTCGATAATGTTGTTCTATATTAGAATGTATTATGCCATATTTTATCTTCAACCTCCAAATGACATTTGATTTTTATCCTGGTATACAGGTACACAAAATCAACAATGTTCAGAAGTATTGTACAGAGTGATCTTGAAGGTTTCTTACTTGGCAGGTTACGACTAGATCCCTTAGCAGTAGTATATGATTTTTTCTTTCTTTGCTTGACATTATGTTTAGAGTCTAACTGTTCATTTTGCAAAGAACTTGCATTGAATGATGTGCATTGACCAGTTTTTGATTTCAGACAAAGTGAATCCATCGTTGAAGGGTTAGACTTTCGTTTCACTCGAATAACCTTATTCGTTCTCTTATACTGAGGCAGTTCCCTGAATAAAAAATTGTATGCAGATTAAGATCGTATTGTGATAAAATTATATCAGCGTCCAGTCACTATCAGATAACATTGTTACGAAGCATACTCAATGTTTACTCACGCTTTGGTCTGTTTTGTGCGGACTTTACGGGCTTTTATTTTTGCCTTTTTCGTTTGCTTCCACTTCATATTTGTATTATATAAACCCGTGGATATGAATTGAAAAAGATTTAGCATGCAAAGTACACATTGTCGTGAGCTAACCTCCAATGTACTGTAAACGAATATTAGGCTATGTTCCCAAAATGTAACGGAATGATTGTGGTTAGACTTTACAGTTTACTATCGAAACAAGACGCGTGGCATGTGAAGGATGGAAATGCTGCCTTAATACGTAATTTGGAAAGCGGACGATGGAGGGACTCTTCAGCGACGTATCGTGGCTACTATAGTTACCATCCAATGTTAACGACACGGAGTCACGGTATTGTATTCAACGTTAATAACCACAAAAAATGGAGTTACCAGTTACGTATTGTTTGTGTGGACGTTCTTATGACTCCGAACAATTTATGATACAATGTGACGTCTGTAAAGAGTGGTACCACGGGGGGTAAGAATTTCAAATTTCATCAATTGGATACGATGCTCCAAACGCTATGCTTGAATTGTGCCTCGCTAAATTGTATACAAACATTTTTCTGTACTCGTTTTGCGAGGAACTTTTAAGCGTATCAGTCATGTACATGCAACCAGTTTTCCGCCCCTTCTTGTTTACAAATAATAATTATGGAACAGTTTACACAAGGAAAGAAAATGTTTTGTTGATATTAACATAACCTATTCTTAGAGGAAGCAACACTTACGTTTGAATGCTTGAATGTTAATACAATTCGGTATAAATAATTCGTGTGGTCCAATATGAATCTATATCTATTAACTATTATCTATTAAAATAATATATCTTTTATGATTTCTTTTAGGTGTGTGTCTGTAAAAGAGTACATGTCCATAGATCTTGACAAATATCATTGTCCACGTTGCGAAGCCATGTGTGGGCCGTCTCTTAGTGAGTACTTCAAAGTTTCATTAGTTTTGTGTAACAATTACAAAATTGCAATTACTTTAATGACTGTTGTCTTTCAGTGAAAGTAAGATTAAATTGGCACAGACACGACTACTCAGAAGCAGATGCAGATACTAAACCAGTTCAGACCGGAACACCAGTATTCATAAGAGAGTTGAAGTCCAGGCACTTTCCAAAAGCCGATGAAATTGTGAAACATGTTCGAGGACAGCAATTAACTCTTCAATATTTACAGACAAATGGATTTGAAAATCCTGTTATTATTGATGGAAAAGATGGTTTGGATATGGTTGTGCCTCCTCCAAATTTCAGTGTTTACGACGTGGAGAGTTACATAGGTACATATTATTTAATGTAGATACTGCTATTATTACTATATGGTAAAAAGTTATATTGTACAAATACATTGTCTGATTCAGGCGGAGATCGAGAGATGGATGTAATCGATGTCACGAGACAAAGTAACATAAGAATGAAATTAAGAGACTTTGTTGAATATTACAACTCCCCTTGCAGGACAAGGGTTCTTAATGTGATTAGTCTTGAATTTTCAAACACTGGGTATATCAATATTCATTGCCTTGCCACATATTGGCTTTAAATGTTTCTAGGATATATATATGTATATATTGACAAATAAACGTTGCAGTCTCTCACCAATGGTCGAAGCACCATACATCGCGCGTAAACTCGACTGGGTTAATTCTGTTTGGCCGCGCGATTGGTCCGAGGATAGTGACATAAAACGTCCTGAAGTACAAAAATATTGCCTAATGGGGGTCAGGGACAGTTTCACAGATTTCCATATCGATTTTGGTGGCACATCCGTGTGGTATCACGTACTGCGCGGCGAAAAAGTGTTCTACTTGATCAGGCCCACTCCCGCGAATCTGCAATTGTATCAGCACTGGATGTGCAGTTCGACTCAGAGCGAAACCTTTTTCGGAGATCAGGCGGACGCGTGTTACAAATCCGTTTTGAAACAGGGTCAGACGATGATGATCCCAACTGGGTGGATACATGCTGTACTGACTCCGGTCGATTCGTTGGTATTCGGTGGAAACTTTGTACATAGTCTCAACATTCCAATGCAAATACAGTAAGTACATAACACGCGATCGCTACAATGATTACTGTAACGATCACTAATCGGAATATTTTCTAGAATATACGAATTAGAAAGAAAAATGAAGACTCCCGCCAAATTTCAGTATCCGGGTTTTGAGACAATCAATTGGTTCGCAGCAAAGAAATTGTTGAAAGAATTGAAAGAATTAAATAACGAGGGGAAGAAATGCCCAGCATATCTTTTACAGGGCGTTAAAGCGTTACTCAGTATTCTCAAACAATGGAACACAGATAAAGATGTAAGTTCGTCTGTTCCATGATCAGAGCTTTTCGTATCGTTGGTCGTAGGTCATGGATAGCTCAGTCTTCGTTTCTGTTTCAGTACAATATGATCAGTCGGGGTCAAATACCGGAAACTATAAATAGTCAAAAATTACTGAAAGACTTCAGTAAGGAGATTCGACACGCGGAACGATACTTAATATCTTTAAATCCTCCGAAACCGGAGCGGGAGAGTAAACGTAAAAAAAAGAAGCCGTTAAATAAAGATTTCGTGGACTACGACGTTGCCGACAAAATGGTCGATAACCCGTTCAAAACAACGTTGAAAGAAACGAATAAAGTGGAAGCTACAATTGGCGAATCACTGCCCTCCAGTCGACCACCTTTAAAATTAACTTTACCCAAGCCTATCATGTATCCATACGTGAAAACTCAGGGTCAATCGTTAGAAGAGAAGAACGTCGCTTCTCCCACTAGTAAACGAGCATCAAAACCGGGGAAGCAGAGCCCGACTGTGATTAGATTTAAACTTGGTAATAACGAAGTCGTAAGGAGTACACACGACAGCATTAATGTACATAACAATTTACCTACGGATCGGCCACTTGAAACGTCGAAAGACTTAACATGGAAACAGACCTCTATATATGATTTTCATGACGGTAGCAACGAGAGTGATTACGGCCGGTTAACGGTGGACGAATCTCCGAAACGGAAGAGAGCACCAAGGAATAGCACGCAGAAGCGATTGAAACGCGATTATGACGGTGACGTCGACATCTTAAGTGATGTACCAAAAAATGGTATTGAAGAATTATTGAAAGCCTCAGCTTACACCTTAGGGAATGGTGCTCAAAGGTTGGATGTAACGTACGTGTATTGATCGGTAAACAGGTTAAAATTACGAAGTAGTTTGTGTATAATTCTGACCTCTTCTAGGTCCACGGTGATTCCACAATACAGTCAACCAATGCCACCTCCCACGGGGTAAGATTACCTTACAGAGTAGTACTTTAGTACAAGATATAGGCTGTCAAAGCATGCTCAGTATTGTCTTGCTCCTGTAATTAGTTGTTTCTCTTGTAGTTTGTTATTGTAGTAGAGATTAGAGTAATTTTTGTTAACATAGCACTCTTGTTGCACTTTATGTTTTTGGTGTCTTAGTATTTATAAATTGAAAACGACCAGTTCTGGCAGGGCATCTCCATCGACCCGGGAAGCGATCGCTGGGATGCTGTCGTTCAGCGAGCAATGTTATTCGACTACATCGAACAGTACCTCGAAGTCCACGAAAAATACGAAAGCACAGCCAGAAGACGACGACGACGACGACGATCAGTCGATAGAAAACATCGACAAAGTTCATCAGGACGACGATTTTAGTATGTAAAGAGATAATGGGACTATTCTTAGACTTTTTAAGTGAATATAATAGCAGTAGACGAGCCAGCAGTATATTGTGCTACTAATTATTATCGCATACTTTTTGGTATAGTTTATCCAGCTCTAGACGCCTCGGACGACGAGGATTATATTTTTAAATCTAAGTCGAAAAGTCAAATAGACGAAGCGTGGAATCCAAAAGCAAGAGTAGGACCCTTGTTACCGAAAACGAATCGGCCAGCTCGGGAGGGTGTAAAGAAAACATCGGTCGAGAAAGGTCTGGAGGCCGCGGCGGCGAAACGAGCTAAACAATCGGTACGTAAACCGATTATCTGTCCTTTGATTCTTTTTTGTTTTTTTTTTTTGCATTACTCGTGCCAATTATGTCAATAACTCAATCATTGTCATTGATCAGAATACAAGCAGATTTGACAGCTCAGTATTATCCAAATCATGTGCATATAAATTAGAGTTCATGTTACATGTAAATAATGTAGGCCCAGCTCTTCAAGACCACAGATTAACTCATTTATATCCAATTGCATCCTAATTTCCATGATTCTTTCATTCTTGCACACTCGTATTGCGTAGGATGATTATCTGGATAACAACATGGATAAGGGCTCGCCGAAAAAATTGGTAGGCATATATTAAAGCTTTACGCTTCATTTGCACATACATCGCTTTTCCTCGTTTTTTCTCTCTCATGCATTCTAAACATACGATTAGTCTCATTTCCTTTATTGCGATTTCACGTCTTATCTACGTTTTACAATTGATGTTACATAATCAGTACTGCTCCTCTCATTAGTGCTATTGATAAACAATATTTGTTATGGCTGTTGACAGACATGAACCTAACCCATTATTGTTTTGTATAACGTAATAGAATACAACGAAACGGGCATACAATAAGAAAAAGTCAAAACAGTCGCCTGTGAGTTCGACAGGTGGGACATCTACTACATCTTCGGAAGACTCTATCAAAACAAATATTGGATTTGGCTCGATATTAACTAGCCCTAACAGGCTAAAAGATGTTAAAGCAAAACTGGCAGCCCCGGTTCCAGTCGGTAACGTATCATTCAAGTACTCTGTGTTTAGTGCTGTTTTATATACATACATTTGCAAAATGTAATGACGTCGAATTTCCAGAACGAAAACCAAAGAAAGGAATGAAAACAGCGAAACAACGGTTGGGAAAAATTTTGAAGCTTCACAAGATGATGCACTAAGTAGTAAAACGATCCGCCACTAAAATAAGCTAAACATCACGTCATTTTATTCATTTTTGTATAAAAGTCATCTAATAGGTGTACATTGCTATGTAAATATTAAACCTTATTCATTAAGGTAGCATACTTATTGTAAGATTCTAGGTTTAAAGATTATGGTCGCTTTTTTAAACAAGATATTTATATTTATTATCGTACTATTTAATTTTAAGACGGTATTTAGTACATTTTGATACATGACTACTTCGGTAAGATGTTCTTTTATGTCCTGACGAGCGTTTACCGAAGTTTTTCCTAAATACGCGATTTGATTACAATAATTCAGTTGGAAACAACTTGGCAAAGGAACAAATTCATCGATTTATATATATATATATATAGAGAGAGAGAGAGGCTGTAACGTACTAGCTTTTCTTTAATTAACTATTTCATAGTTATCGTGAATTTCACGGGTTACAATAATTACATGACAACTGAAAAAATATGAGAACTGCTCATTCGAGTTTTAAAACTTTGCTAAAAACTTTTTACCTGATTGTACATGTTCGGTGATTTAGGTGATTCGTACTTACGCGCATCGTGAGATTATAGCTAATTGTCATTTCGATTCTTACCAATATTTAATAATTTATCTTATAGAATACGTTTCATCCATTTAAATATAAGCGAGACTATAATCCATTTTACGATATAATTTAATGTGTTTTTATTTTCCACAGATATTGTACATAACATTCTTTTATATCCGTCTATGACATTGTAACCGATCATGCAAATGCAAGCAAACAATGCAACAATTGCACGTACACGTTGTCTTTGTTACTTCGATTTTATGTCGCGACATGCACAGAAGTATTCACTGTTTTATTATAGAAAGATACGTCGTCGATTTTGGATTAAGAGCTATCGTGGGACTGGTATAGTATTAATAATCGTTAGTTTTTATATACTTATCCAATAATACCTGATTGTTAGCAAATTTTTGGACATTATTGTGAAATACGTATTTTTCTTGCAAATAAAGACTTCACGTACCGATATCATTTTCGAGCACATTACCACTCGGAACACTTTATAATACAGTTGCAATGAACTTCATTTTGTTGAACATTAAACATCGAACGATCAATAAATAATCATTTCAAGGACAATCTTTTCGAATTTGTTCACTAAGATTATATTCGTATTTAATCACCAACGCGTGTCGGCATTGTACATATCTCCCTATTATCAGAAAATAACATATTAAGCAATAACACTACATGTAATTGAATATTGCATGTACGAATGCGCGTAAGCTGTAGTAATAACAAAAAATACAAGATTTACGCAACTGTCATTGAACGTTACAAAAGAAACCATCTGATTTAACGGTCAGTTCCTTTTTACAGACATTACTGACATCTAAGTTTCGAATATAAATTTCGTGCAAGTATATTTCAGCATTGCAGTTCCTCGTAAATAATTTCATTCATAAATGCAGAACCTAAAGTAGAGAACATAGAATAAAAATGGATGAATACAACTGCTGTACCATTCGAGCTCTCGCCTATACAATCAAATATAAACAGTTACTCCTTTAAAAACGGAGCCCTTGTTTTGAGAAGCTCCAGTTCTGATTTCATGGTGCTTAGTTTCTTACCCTTAGATGTAAGGCGACAGCGCTTTAACGAATCAGTTTTTCCGAATAAAATCGTTACTATGTAATTACTCATACATAAATTCTACAGTGCAGATTTTCAAGTTGTGTCATTGCACGCTAATATGTAGAGTCAGTTAGAGTGTTCTGAAGAAGCTAGTACCTTTAACAGTAATAACTGTATGACTCTATGCTATTAAAGCATCAAACCTCTATTCTTCATTAGAGTTATTTAAAATAAACTTTATCCAAATCTGACTTACGGTGCATTCCGATGGCGCAAGGTTTACATTTCTCAAAGAATATAGACATCGAGGAAGTTGGAACGCATGCGCGTGATTGTTACTGTTTAGCAGTATTCAATGGTAGCTCGAGTGGTGCTGGTCGCCCGCGTCAAACTCGATGTTAATCGGCCGTGTTTTCGCGAGAACGCCCGTTAATTCTTCTATTCGCCGTATCGTTCTTTAAGACGTCACAAATACGCGTAAATACTTCACGATTTCACTCGCAGTTTATCGTGCACCATTTGTGTTCAATATTGTGTCAGACTTTCGCGTTTTCACCTGAGCAAAATTTTTGTTTAGTACTCGCGCTGTTATCAATACGCAACTCTGTCTGAAATGTATGTACAGTGTACGAAATTGTGAAGTACAGTGGTGAACCAATTGGAAAAAGGATTTGTGATGTGTGATAATACCGACTGACGGTTTGATTGTTTCATTTTGGAACCGCGTGGAATATTCAAGACGCCATCGCGTGTGTTTGACGTTTGCAAGGTAAACGATGTACAGCATTTTTAGTATTTATATTAAACGATGAATCACGTAGTATATATTACATACGTATTATTAGACTTTAATACGAAAGATTGCTTTTCATGTGTCATGAGGGTGTGCATAAATCAAATTATAAAAGTGTTGTTATAATACGATATTAGACGATATATACTTAGCAACTATTTAATTTGCGTAAATACTGGTTCTGTAGTTGTTACTTAACTGTTTCATAATTCCATAATTCCTGCAGTGGACATTATTTATGAGTCAATCCAATGGCACGATATGGTATTTTAACGATCAGAATGATTTGAATTTGACGGCAGAAATGTTTCGAGTTTTGGTCACGTGATATTTCCACTGGTCTCAAGAGCAAGTGAGAATGAAATGAAAGTTTAAAGTACAGAAATTTACGTACGGAACATATTTGAGCAATTATAAAGGTTTCATGAATAAAACTGTTTTCCAGAAATGGAAAATATTCGCTAACAACGAGATACACAACGTCAATGCTATCTTACGTATCTGTGGTAACACGTCTATGCACTGTTTCGATCTTAAAATAGATTCGTCATGATGGTTTGCATTTTCACTGCACGCGTAAAATGAAATTGACGCATGATAATGCAAATTTCATAACAAACATCACTTTTTCTATCAACAAGGCAAGAAATTATGTAATCATATTTACATACGCACATGATCATACTAAAGATATAAAAGTAGGTGTTGCTTGATGAATTTACAATATTACCTTCTTTTGTAAACTTTATCACGATTAAAGATAACGCAAATACATGTTACCAATCTACAGTAAGGAATTCCTCGACCGTTTAAGAATCTGCAATAAGTAAGATATTGTTGCAAAAGGATGATAAAGTAATTCGCGTACTGAACATCTTTGCCATTTGTTGGTAATTGCATTTGTGGAGAAGTTACCCACAGTTGTTCTTAAACTCGTAATCCGATCTGTACACAGTTCGAGGCACTTTTTATTATTTTATCATAAGATTGTTTACACTCAGCAAATATCACCACGTAATATTCCTGAACGTCTAAGTACATAACGAAATTATAAATATAACGGGGAAGTATTTTAATCCGCGTGGCATTTTCATCACATACATATTGTTCAGTAAATTAATCATGGTAAATGACACGTCGGGCGCAATGGAATGCATGCGCTAGCATCTATCAAATTGCTTGGCTTGAAAACAATAATTCGAGGAGGGTATTCCACTGACAGAAAAATAAATATCGTAGAAATTTCGTTAAAATTCCAACGAATTGTGCAATATTTACCAAGCGTAAGAGAGACGTGTGATTAAATGCGAACGGATTTTGAGAGAATGACATCTTGCGGCAAGTTCATCGATTACGTTACGTACTTTCTGTTAGTTACAAGGGGATTTGCAAATCTCGTGATATCGTTCGGGGGTCGGCCAGCAACCACAAAAGTTCGTAGAATAATTTGAATTTACGACAAATAGACATAGAAAAGACCATAGACGTTACGCGTCGAAAACAATGGAATGAAATGAGAAACAGACACATCTAGCAGATTGCAATTCGTTTAAACGCAGCGCACGTATCTGACAAATCCTGCTTTAACCCTGGATTATCAACACTAGAACTACCAACGATAAACGCATATTTGCATCGATCGGTGGATAAACGTGAAAAACTTTTGAAAATTTAGAAATTGACTAATTTCTTCACTTTGATATCGTAATAAAAGGTGCAAAAGATCTGAGAAAATGTATTGTCATAACATTTTAATCGTCGTTGTAAAAATGTATTGACAAGTCATTTTGACTTGCTTGGTAGTTCTAGTGTTATATTATCTTGCGACTTACGTTACTACTAATCATTTGTAAAAATCACTACTGGAAAAAAACACATAGTATTTTAGAAAAATATTACATTCATTGAGTTAGAAACTTACGCTACAAGTATTTACGATAGTCAGAGTTGAAAATCATGAAAAATGAAGACAGTAATTATTCAGCACAACTTGCACACATGTTGACAACATCGTCTACAACGGACCGATGTGTAAGAATTGCAAATTCGAGGTATTAAGTTTTACGATAGTTTAGAAGTTTAGGGGTTAAGTCTATGTCACTGGTGAAATAAATACATCATTTCTAAGAATATGGTCTCATTTAATCATAGTACGGATTATTTCACTAGTTATTAATATAGATTATAGATATTTCAAAAACTCTGTATGGCAACACGATTTTTCGATTTCATATTATCAATAAAATGCTGTGTAATTAATCTCTAATCTGTATAATTAACAAAGTATAATTTAATAATAATTGAATTACGGGTCTACGCCCTTTGGTTAACAAAATGTATAGAATAATTTAAATACATATTTTATAGCGTGTAAGGGTACATGACTTTTCGAACGGATTAGTGAGTACAATTGCTTTCTGAAAAGAGTTTGGGAATGCTGCAAAAAGCCGATAGAAGTGCTAACGATATTAGATAATTGTAATTTATTTATAATCAGAAGCACAGATCTTGAGGGTGATTTGTTTAACTGTCTAGTGATGCTGGTTGTTTGGCAAGGAGCCCGCCGTTGCCTGAGTTGCAGCGGGCAGCGCACCACTCAAGGCTACCAACTGCGCCGTCGTCATCGCGGGTCAGTCGGTGATAGACTCGATCGATACCAACTCAATGGAAACCGGTAAGTTCATGATACGTATTTAGTTTTTGTTCTTACTGTGAGTACCAGACTCAAACGTTGGGATCGATCGTTACATCGCAATCTCTTGTCCAAGTAACATAAACATTTCTTCTTGTTCGCGGGTGTACGAAACACTTTTCCGCTCGAATAACTCTTATAATTGATTCTCGCTGCCTTGTTCACCCTAATCGTACGATAAAGTCCGTGACAAAAGTCAGAGTTACGACCACTTTCTTCGTTCGAAGTCGATCATCATCCAACCAATGCCTATTAATTACGAAATTACAAAACGGACGATGTATACGTTACAAGAATAACCATCGTTGCTATCGAAACGGGTTCAACGGACTTAAGTGCTCTCGGTGACGGCATTTTAAATCAATCGGACGCCGGCGCTAGTAAATCGCACTCAAACTACATATCACACACGCGCGAGCGACCCTGTATGATTGAAAAAAAAAGAAAAAACGTCTGAACACTGTGTCAACGTACTTGAGGTGGCCCCCGAGTAATCCTCCACTCTCATTGACCCGGCCAATTGATCGAATCGTTTAATCGTGGAAAAGTTTTCGTAGTCTCGACTGAAAACATTGCCTGGTCGCGGGGACACGCCTGATAATTTGTAACGCCGCTTGTCGCAACGTGTAATCGGACAGTATTCTGCGTACAGCGAGCAACGAAGAGGCATTCGAACGATATTATAGTCAATGTTTTGCTATGTTTGTGCAAACTGTACAAATGTCACGTCAGTAGAACGAACTCGTAAAATTATAGTAAAATGAAAACTTTAACACTAGAACTACCGATAATAAACGTATACTATTTCTATCGGGTCGATAAAAATGAGAAATTTTTTTAAAATATACAAATTTATAAATGAACTAATTTCTTCACTTTCATATTGCAATAGAAGTTATGAAACATCTGAGAAAACGCATTGTTATAAGAATATACTGACTAGTCATTTTGACTGCTGTTGTAGTTCTAGTGTTAAACGAGACAAATCAGACTTTCAACACCTCCTTTGGCTGATACCCGCTAATTGCTGAAATGAGTTTCTTGGTAATTCTGATTTTCGTGAAATTTTTTGTGTATGTGCATTTGAGAATATGTGAAACAGTATGTACACAAATTATGTATAAGTTTCTTATAAAAGAGTAGACATCTTATATAGTCTCTTTAGTACCTAAAGTCTTCAATGAATGTTTAAAGATGTAAATAAGAGCTGCACGAATCAAATAAGCCGAGTGCACAACTCGGGCAGACAGTATCGTAACATAATGAGGTTACAACTACAGTAAGGACAGAAATGTCCACACAAAGAATGCAATATGAAGAAACGACTCCGTTAATGGCCATTACGACAATGAGCCAATTGTAATAGTTTCTCTAATGATCTTCCTTGTGACATTCACGACGAAATCGTGAACGGGAAACCTCGCTAGAAACGTGACATGAAAATCAGTTGTCCATGTGAAATCACTAATGCACAAAACGTTGCCGTTTATGCCGGCATAGTTCAATTAATTGTTCTCGATCCATTCATGTGTTTCCGCTGAACAAAGGAGAACGATTAGGAGAATCAATGTTAATTGAAATTATAGTCGTCGCGTGTTTCCTCTCGATTGCCGTTTGGTGTAGCAAAGAAAACAAAGGAAACAGCTGTATTGTAGGTAGTTGTATACGTATTTCGGAACGCTTCGGATGAGTGTAAAAGTCGTAATAAATTACAAATGTCCCGAGTAGAAAGTAACAGATGAATATGTATTTAATGTCAACTAAAATTCCATTTCAAAGCAATTTTTAATACTTTGACTACCGTGTCAAACATGAGTAACACGCAGATATACATACGTAACACAACTTGATAATTAAGGTCACATTGAAGTGATGAATGAATAGAATTCAATTAACTAACAACGTGAACCAACAGCGGTTGACAAAGTGGAACAAACTATAAAACTATAATTAAAATTAATCGACATTCGATGGCCTACAGGGCAATGACTGTGTTAGGGCCGTGAGGCCCAAGAAGGTTAGAATATCGAGAACTGTGATAAACAGCTCGCACAGTTTTCATTTCGTTAACCCTTGAGTAGTCTGCCGGTCCCCAGTCATCGACAGTTTAAATTCCAGTTGTACTTCGTTGGTTATCAGCGATTGACGACGTTAGAATTATTTAAAGCGGTCGTATCGAATAAACGGTAATACTTGTACACTTTTTAATATTATTAACATTGCCGCTTGAATCAGTAACCTTCAAGATGATAAATACACAGAGGACGATAGCACAGTTCATTCCAACAATTTTATATAATGTATTATTGTTAAAGATTTCGTACAATAATTAATATTCGCCACTACGAAAACCTCCTGACAATTGTGCAAATCCTCATCCAGCCAATGTTCCATGCATGTCAATAAAATAAACGAATACAATAACACTGAGCGCCCCTGGTCTTTACCTAGTTACGCCAATGCTGAGAACTTCAAAAATTAAGTCTCTGTAATAGAAATATGAATCGGGTATTAAACCGGTATCGGCCCTCTGTGTCACTGATCGATCGTTCAAGGGTTAAAGAGAAGTGAACTACGAATGTTTTTATAGGATTCAAAGCGTTAATGATTAAAAGCACGAGAATCGAAGATTGGGGGACAAGAGAATTCACCGTAATCGGTCCACGGCATGTGCGTTTAATTATCGCGAGTAAGTGTCGATAGAGGGACCATAAAAACTTACGTCCGATTCATGCCGATGCGTCAGTCTGCGATTGGACGACGGAGCGTTCGCATGTACCTTTCGAAAGGTCGCGTCGGGTATAGTTCGTCCGTAAGCTCTGTCGCCGTTCAGTTCCAGTCGACCGGAATTTTCTCGCGCTCGATCGTTCGGTTTCGGACGATAATTCCGACTGTACGCAAGCATCAAATAAACTTGTGCTGCTTGATTAGGAATCTTCTGATTCGTTGGTCGTGTCAAGCCAATGAATAACCGTAGAACGAGCACCTAACCTCCAACGACCGTTACCTTACTGACAAGAGGCTGTCACAGTGACTCGTGTCACGTGCGCGGCAACAACGTGATAATTCGGCGTGCTCGCATTCCTCTCTTGGTGACACGCTTACCAATCCATCGTAATCCTCGCGTAACCGCCGCGGTTTCTACGAACAAAATTCTGTTGCGAGTGAAAACGCGTCCGTCGAAGGTGATGTTCATTGTCGTTCGACTTGTGTGTGCGGTTTTTTCTTCGTGAAATTAGTATCGAGGTTAAGGACGCTCCAAAAAAAAAAGACCTCAAATAAGGGCGCTTGAGCATGGTACGTACGCAATACTTTTCATTATCTTTCGGATGATACGCGAGATATTTTTTTAATATATTTCTTTCGACAAATGTTTTCTTCTTTCGCATCGTTATTTCGTGGTTATCGTTGCAACGCATTTTGTTTCGAGTACACGATACACTTGATCGTCGATTAACAGATAACTGTTGGAATAAATCGATCGATCTAACGATACGTTTCTGTAGACGAATGGAAAATCGATTGTCATTGTTATCGAACTTTATTTCTCAAACGCATTCCGCTACACAGTGGAGCAGGCCTGCGTGACCTCCGTTAAGCTGGATTAAACCCGAACTTTGTGTTCGTGACTAGTCATTAAAAAATGTTGGGTTAATTGCGTCCTTATTGAGCACCGATTATTCTATTACGATCGCAGAGGAAGGAGCACTTGCAGAGTCCGTATGCCGCAGGAAAATACAATCGAATGACACGTGGTATTATATGCTCTGTTTCTGTCGGCTCCGATTCGATAATCTTCGGTCCCATTAACTGTATTTGACGATCTACCTATGAAGGTGATTCTTTACTGAACTATTTGGCTGTTACCAATGGGACAACCTTTATTTTCCTATACTTTTTACTTTTATAGTTTAAACACCGTGGTTGTCAATATTTCTTTTTTTAATGCGTATGTCACATAAATGGTTGAAAGAAATTTATTCTGTTTATAAAACTATTTATTTTAGTAAAAGTCGCATGCTCTGAAATACTCTATGTATTTATTCATACACACCCACGAGCAAACTCGGATTCCACTAGGGGAAAAAGTGACGTAGGAGAAGGATCTACCATTTGGTTTTGGAAATTTCAGAAATTCATGCCAAATTAACATGCATTTTAACATTTATTTCAATACTTGAAATAAATTTACCAAGTGGTAGGAGGCCTTTTCCCTATGTTACTGTTTCCCCTAGTGGAATCCGAGTTTGCTCGTAGGTGTACATTGAAATTGTACGCATTTGCAAAGTGTGCATCTACAGCACACAACAAAATAGAGATTCCCGCGTGAATCAGTGAATATCTTTTATACGTTTGTAGCTTACTTAACTTTCAATGGACAGTCAAATTAAATGTGTTTTTGCGTAAACACCCGCGGTCAAGTGTCATGTCTACGACTCGTCTAGATTCAGGTCGGGGTTCTTTTTTTTATCGAGGAGGTTCGTTGTGCCGATAGCAACGAAGATTCGGTCAGTGAACATG
The DNA here is from genome assembly GCF_001272555.1 of Dufourea novaeangliae. NCBI lineage: Eukaryota > Metazoa > Arthropoda > Insecta > Hymenoptera > Halictidae > Dufourea > Dufourea novaeangliae. The sequence goes on along the minus strand of NW_015374081.1, from coordinate 1,291,420 downwards.
TCGCAAGGTGAAGTTCGTGAATGATTCGTCCGATGGGGGCACGTGGTTCGGCTTCGGCAGTTTTCGTGGTTCTTCGCGTAAACTCGTCTGGCTGGCTCGCTGCCACGGTTCACACACATACTTACACGGCGATGCACAAACCAGTTCATACTAGGTTGCCGACGAGACTGGATCGGTCTCTGGCGTTCGAGACCGTACCAGGAAAAATTCCGGAAAAAACGTTAAAAATAAAGGCACGTCATCCACGAAAAACCCCTGAATTTTCCCTTGTTACTCGATTTATTCCAATCGGTTCGTTCGTCTGTCCCGTAGAATCAGGCGATCCCCCATTGTATTTCGACGTGGAAATTGGTTGGATCGCGTTTTACGTTGGGGAATACCGCGGAGGCACGTTCAACGCGTCACAGATACCTATCTCTATCGGCAGAACGGAGAATCCACGCGGCATAGAGCGAGAGATTTGGCAAGTGCACGGGGAGGGGAGGGTAACAAGGAGAGAGAGAGAGAGAGAGAGAGATCCACCGGGGGACGTGTATAGAGAGAGGGAAAGAAAGAAGGAGTGAGAGTATCTGAACGGTGGAGGTTGTCTCGGATACTCTCGGTCAGTCACATACGTAACGCGGTGCCGTGATCACGTTTACGTTTCTCTGCAACGAGTCGTATTAATTTCGTCATCGTTACACACGTACACGCAGTATCTATGCTATTCGGTCGATTGGCACTAGTTTCGCGGGTGGTCTAGCACTCCAGATTATCGGTTGGCATTGCCCTTTTTCTATTGTTAACGGTCTAAAAACCGGGGGTGTTTGTGATTTTTTGTGAATGTCGATTCCTTCTCTCCTCTCCATCTGGTTAATAAACGAAGGTACGTTTCTTTTATTTTTTTTTTGTCTTGAAAGAAAGAAGAACGGCTTCCCGAATTATCTCACGAGTTCTCGCGATGTCATACGCGGGGGACACGTGTTGCGACGATTGGTCACACGCAAACGGGATTCTTCAGTGGTGGCCCTGCTATAAAGTCGTTATTTTCCTTGAACGTTTTTACGTAATGTTCGAAACTTCACGCGTCACAGACGGGCCCGTGACTCTTGACTTTTGTCTAAAGTTTAAGGAACTCGATCGAACACAGGATAAGACGATTTTCATGTGATTATATTGTGATACGGACGGATTTAGTGAGAAGGAATGTGCATCCAGCGGTTTTCGAGGCTAGAGAATAATCAAGCGCAACCTTGAATTTGGCAGCTCGCATCTTGCGCGCGAGTTTATTCGGGGCATTTCGTGTTGCAGCGGAATATTTCGAACTGTTCTCATCGTAAAATAGCGCTCGCCATAACTTTGGCAGACAACAGTATTCTCGCGACTGGAATGCAAATATCGACGGGGTCAGACTTTGGGATCGATGGATCGACGGGATGAATATGTATATCTGTCGGAATGAGATTGTCAGTTTCTCTTAAGTAACGTCGGGTACATTTAGTATGGCAATGTCACAATTGAGAGTTTGCCAAAAAATTCATTTCGAAGTAAGTTAGAGGGTCGGCCGAATGGTATTAATAGATTTGGTTAGCTGTTTGTAAAACGTTTTCACTAACGAAGATCCGTGGCTCCCACCATGAAATATGTTTTCGAGTGGAGTTGGCTCGAATTTGAATCGTTGAATCCGAGTGTTTATTTAATATGATCATAATAACACCTTTTTACGCGTATTTTAAAAAAAATGTAACGAACGCGGATAGTAAAATGAAAAAGCATAAACGACGAATTTTGAACATTGATAACCCCTAATATCGATTCAAAAATTAGATGTATAACATATAGCGTATACTTTGCGACGAATTCCGTGTCGTAGATTGCTATACTACACCGTGTGTCGACATCTGATTGTAGTATCTGCGTAAACTGGTACTACTGCATTGCCATGCGTAAGTGTCGACTCGACGCGCTGCTCTCGGAGAAAGCGGAACGTCAGCCGTGCCTACGGAGAGCACGACCTCTGATTGGTCGAATTTGTAGGCGTTGGTTCGGAGACGGTACGCGATTGGTTCGACCGGTCATCGACCAAGGGGGCTCGATCATCAGTGGTTCTCATTCTCACCGCTGGGTCGCGTTATTCGAATTCTTTCTCGAAAGCCGTATCTAGCTGTAATATTTTTTCTACGTCATTCTACAAATTGAAATGGAATTTGAGTTTTTGCTACGTAATTAACATTGAATTGTTTGCCATCGCACGGTTGTCAAGGTTACGTTTCGTCGGACGTTATTAATAGAATTTTAGGAACGAGACCCGTTCAGTGACTTCGCAAGAATACATCACTCGACTCGTGTGGATCATCGTAAATTTTAATCCACGATGCCTGACCTTCGAAGGGTTCGGAGCGTTGACTGATTATTAATTTCACTCTCTCCCACGTGTTTGAATGACGGTATCATTTGTCCCGTGTCGAAACTTCGATCATCTGGCAACACGCGGGTTATTTTCACGTTCGTGACGCAATAAGACACGTTGCGTTGCGAGACTTTGTACAGGCTCGAACGAGACGAGTCCAGAGCCTACGTCTGACGTTTGCAGGTTCGCGGTGATAACGTGTCTCTCGGATTCGCGGAATCTGATAACAAGCATCGAATATCCCAATAGGTGTTATTTAAGTAATCGAGTCCATAAAATATATTCAATCCTGCCAATAACTGCCTTCAATAACCGCCCTAAAATCAAACAAGTAATATAGAGGATTAACCTTTCAAGGACGGGTAGTCTATTTGTAGGCTTCAGAGGGGTCGCTTATTTTTCGTAGTACGACTATAACAAATACACAAAAGTTCTAACACGAAAATACAAAAAAATCATGGAAAAACCTTAAAGGTAAATAACAGCAACAATGGGAGAATTGATGCACCTTTTTGCTCTCACTTTGTAACGCGATAGTAGGTGTGTAGCTTAATCCACGAGACGAGACGTAATTATCGTACCAGGGTGAATAAAAAGGAGAACAATGGATGAAATGTGTTGGTCAGGTAGTAGGCGTTCGTCGCTGAAATTAGACTTGTATCAATCAATAGAGTATTCGAACACATGAACTATTAGTCGGTTCACTCCACCTTTTACGAGGGCCGTCATTAAAGAGCGTTCGCACCCTCTCTATACTCACGAATACAAAGAATTAACGAAACATTAACTGCGTAAATGTTCTCCACGATCAAGCCGTCGGTTAATCTCTCGTTAGGGATGTTCGATTCACTCCGAAGAATGGAATCTCGAAACGATTGTCGGATCGAATCATAAGAATCGATTGTCTTAAAAAATCGAAACCAAAGAATCCTTATTCCTTATTAAATAACGAAGGAGTTAAATAGGATTTAAAGATGAAGTTAGTATAAATTTGAAGGTTAGATATCAGTTAGAAATTCTTTTGTTAAGTACATTTAATAATTATAAATTAATTAATAATTTTTTTAAACATTCAAAATTTACCTTCTTTCATTTCCCTAAAAGCTACGAATTTATTGCTTAGGTGTTACAAGCTTGAAAATAGGAAATTAATAAGAAAGAACAAACGTATTAACAAATAAGGTTGTATTTATTATATAAAATAATTGGTTCCTAGGAACACGGTTCTGCGTAGTTATTAGGAAGTACTCACACCTCAGGTATTATCCATAAGCTGGCAGGGTGAAGCTGTTGTAATATGGTCTTTCCGCTGGAGACAATTTAATTTTCACACAGAAAGATCAATCAAACAGCTTTATTTGTTCGATATTTAGTCAAATAGTAGTGTTGAGAAACCTCCTTAGTAACGGAAAAAAATTGAAGAAAGAAAAATCGATTTTCGTAGTAAGGAATCTATTCTCAGAAAAGTCGAACAGCAGAGAATCGATTCAAAAGATCGATATTTTAACCAAAAGGATCGAATCGGAATCGAACATCCCTATCTCTCGTCTGTCATTTCGAGTTCCGAAATACAGGGTTTGAACTACACGATTATTGTCCAGGCGTTATCCCCACCACTGGGGAGGGGGGATATGGAGCCTATCAAGCGCATACTTTGTTGCCGGCTTTGGTCAACAAACGAATTTACGAGGGTCAGAAGCATTCCTCGACGATAATCGAGAGGAGTCTGTATTTTGGAACTCGAAATAGCAGACGAGAGATGGGAATGTTCGATTCCAATTCGATTCTTCAAAAATACGATTCTTTTGGTTAAAATATCGATCGTTTGAATTGATTCTCTGCTGTTAGATTTTTCTAAGTATCGATTCTTTACTCCGAGAATCGTGAATCGATTTTTCTTTCAATTTTTTTCCGTTTCGAAGGAAGGTTTCTCAACGCTATTATTTGACTAAACATCGAAGAGATAAAAAGCTGTTCAATCTGCAGCGAATCGTTCGATCCCAATCGCGGTTGACGGGTCCGAGGTCGGGAAACACGGCGGGCGAGAATGGACACGCGTGCAAAGAAAAAAAAATGTCGCGCGTGTTCGGAGGACGCGCTGGGGCCATCAAGGATGAAAACCTCGACCGAGAGGAGAGTCGTCGTGCGTTTGCGTGAAAACTTGGCACCGGATCGCAATATTTCGTTCCGTCGCTGACCTAGATTTTCGATTCACGGCACCTTATTTTCCACCGTTTCACTCTTCGATCAATAAAAAAACAAAAAGACCAGCGATTACGCGAAACTGAACGACTGCCACGTGATTCCGAGTCGATCGTTCGATACACGTGCTCGCCGAGCGTAATGGACACCGTTGCTTTTCCTATTTCGATCGGGTTGTCGCATAAATTTACATTTATTTCGTGTTTTTTTTTCCTGTCTCGTTCGTTATGCACGCGAGACGATGTACGGTAGCAGCCCGATCGGACGAGCGTCGTTCAGGTAAATCGGACAATATTTTCACGCAGAAGTGAACTTTTTTTCTGGAATATTTATATATTTTACTATCATATTATCGTAGATTTCTTGAAGAAATATATTTTGTACTATAAAATTCATTTGAATGTATTTGGATATGACACTGTTCGGAAAAACTACCATTGGGTAAATTATTTTCACGACCACGTTCGATGGACTTACTTGATCATGGACGTTTTGCCAGAGGAACTGGATTCTCCTTCATTTTACAAATATTCGTGACAGGAAACTAACGCTGGCCTTCATTTTATACAGAAAAAACTAATTTAAAAAAATTTTTAAACTGTAATTATTTAAAATATGTTTATTAATATTAATGCCAATCAGTTGATGGAATATCTTTTGTTTTTGTTGGAGAATTTTCTAGTAAATATTCATTCACGATAATGGTCACTGTATCTTCTGGAATAATGCTACGATTAAAGAAAAAGTAAATGTACACATATGTGCCAGTATCCCTCAAGAGGTTAAATTTCGATTGCAGTCCATATCGCAAACATTATTTGGCTCTTTGTTCTAAGGTACAGGTTATCAGAGGATTATCAGTTTCTTCTGTGCCTGAAATTCCTTCGTTTCTAAGTCATATACACCGTCGTTAGGGCCGAGGATACTTCGAGGACACTTCCAGGACAGTTGTTTTCGACGGTTCATTGCTTCGTTTCACCTGAATGGTTCATCTTTGTAAGGACTATTTTAGGAGGTGAATTAAGTCCTCACGGAACGCAGTTCCCGTTGCTCGTATTAGGTTATAGAGAACGCAAAATCTATCATTCCGCGACATTGCCCTCGTCCTCTCTGTAAATCTCGCGACGGAGTTCTATACGAGACAAAAAATTCTCATTCGACAAAATGGATACGTTAAGGGGTTAAGCCTACCTGCGAGCTCGAAAAAAGACAATATTTCTTGTAACTGTTGTGACAATAATCTTGTAAGAATAATTTTTGTAAGAAAATATTAACACTAGAACTACCAAACAAGTAAAAATGACTTATCGATACACTCTTACAACGACGATTAAACTATTATGCCATCAGATTTTCTCAAATCTTTTATCACGATATCAAAGTGAAGAAATTGGTCAATTTCTAAATTTCTGCATTTGCAAAAGTTTTTCACGTTTATCCACCGATCGAAGCGAATATGCGTTAATCGTCGGTAGTTCTAGTGTTAAAACCGAAAAATCGTTTTTTCCATATTATAAGTAGGCATAATCTCTGTCGTCCGGACGACTCGTCATTGCGAGAGGTCAGACGTTGTTATAGGAACTTTCAGCGACGTCGTTGGCACGATTAAAATCGCAAAGAAGAGGGAGAACAATAACGAAAATCGCGCGACACACGCGTGTCCCGCCGTCGATTTTGCTCGCAGGGGGCTCGACAGCTACGCGAACGCCTATTGGTCGACGCGCTCGCCTGACGTCATTCCGCACAATGAAATAATCAGGGGGCTTGCGCAATTGCGCTTTATTGTTTCGTTCCTTCCCTAGCAAATCGGTCCACGGTACATCAGTATCATCGTTCATTATACATTATCGGCGAACGAGCCGTGATTGGGAGAAAAATTTTCCACCGACAACTGACCGCTCGGCTCAAACTGCATCTCACGATCCTCTGCGACGTTACATCTCGGTCTTCGACTCGAGGAGGTCACTTTCAACCTTCTTTTCCGTTGTGCGATTTGAGCGTAACACGATAGGATGATTAATCAAAATAATCGTGTGAATCCACGGTTTTTCTTTGTTTGGACCCTTCTCGGTCCAATAACATTTTCATTTAATTTTAACATTTTCAATAGTTGTTGGCATTACATAATTAAATGAAACGAGTAAAAATGGAGAAAGGGAACTGAAACAGTAGAGGAAGTTAACGATTAGAAGTAGTAGAAATTAACGATTCAAAGTGCAGAAGATTTAGATCTAATCTAAACCTTCAGGTTCTTCCGAAATAATTGTCTTCTTGTTTCGCAGAAAAATTTATTTGACTTTGTATCTATCAATTCTGTGGGTTTACTCCTTATTTCAAGGTTAGATTCCTAGAAAATTATTAACAAAGATCGGATATGCCAAAGACAAAACTGTCGCACATTCGGGGCCTGAAATGTGCGAAGAACGAGACGTAAGAGAGAACCTGTAGCCTTTCTAGTAAAATTCCCTGGTGTCATTTCAAAGAAAAACGACCTGGTAGTTACGTCTTCGTTTCAAACATCGATTCATTGGCTAAGTAAAAATAGATCGGTGAAGCCATCAAACAAAATTTTCCTTTGTCGTTACGCAGCGTCTAGCGTCACGTTGCGTAGATTTTCGACGAATCGTTCAGAGCACCGCTGATGAAAGGTGTTGCATCATCCTGTAACCGTTTGCTTTTTACGTGACGTTTGTTCGGATGTCTACCTGTAGTCTGCCCGAAGCACGCATTACTTGGAAAAATTTTGGGTTTACGTGCCTGGGTGCACGACGTTTTTACGTGACGTTTGTTCGGATGTCTACCTGTAGTCTGCCCGAAGCACGCATTACTTGGAAAAGTTTTGGGTTTACGTGCCTGGGTGCACGACGCATCCACCACAGTATCGTAGTGTGCTGTTAATTTTGTCGACTAACATTCGAAGACTATTTGTATTTACTAGCCCGTCGTGGAACGAGCCACAAGTTTGTAAATCGAGGAAGTTTCATTTCAAGAACGCGGTTTTTAAAAAAATATTTTTATTATCGACAGCAATTCCCTACGTTACCGACGATTGTGAGAAACAACATTTCTTCTTTACCTACCGATGCCGTTCGCTTCATCGCGTTACAGTACACCGTTGTAAGATGGCAGCACTAGTTTTCTTGAGAGATCGAACATAAATTCAAACTTGACTCGTAGGTTATGATTTTTTTTTTTTCTTCATTGTTTAAGCTACTGCGAGATGTGTCGGATTAAGTACATTTTCCTGTTTGCTTTAGATAAGCTTGAGTTATGTAGTGGTAGAATGGGGAACCAAAGAGGGAGATGGTCTTCCGTTCGAGCGGAATACGGATCGTAAACACTCGAACGCATTCATGTCCACCGCAATAAAGCCGGTGCAGTTACGATCTTGAGAAATTGTTCGATTACGTAAAAAACAGTGTACTGGAGCAATCAACTGGTTCTGAGAACATTGCTTCTTCTTCTGCTCTACTTCTTTTATGAGCATTTACGCTGTTTATAATACGACTTTATTGCACGGTGACATATAAACATACACAGAGAACTATAAAAAATAATTGAACGCCGAATATGGTTCAATAAAAGTCCTGCGACTGTGCCTCACCTTTTATGAAGTATCTGTTGCTCGAACTCTTTAAAAGTAATTTACCATTCCGTTGCATAATAACAGAAGTCTTAAAGCGCATATAATCATATACACGCCATACTGCAAAATGGTGAGGCAGACAAGTGTAAATGCCATTATTAACATTTTCCCAACGTGTATAACATACATCCTGAAAAAACAACCGCTTATTCACAAACGGCGCGTATATGTGTAGCTGTCAGCCTTCCATTCTTTTCAAAATATCCACAACGACGAAAGCTTACTGTTATTTCAACGCGGATTCTCAGTGAGACGGTTCAGTTCATCAAAACGTAAATGATTTGGCACGAAAGATCTCATTAGTGACTGACGTGCGAAACGATTTTTACTTGGACCCGTGTCGTCGCCAAAGATAATTTCAAAGTCCCTATAAATAAACAGAGCGATGGAAGAAACGGTAGAAAATCTCTAGTGATAAAGATAACACGCGTAAATAACGAAGAATATGCAGGTAAACTCAAAACCCAGAAACAATATATGTACGTATAAGTAGCGGACTAGACTGCGGAGCTTTGTCTACCGAGAGCAAACACGATCGTTTGAAGTTCAGTATACCATAAAAACTTTTATTGCAGTCCAGTGATAAATTTTTCTCCTCCTCAATATTCGCTGGAATTCTTCTGGTTTAACATTCGCGGCATTCATCGCCGAAGTGGGATCATTGATTGCAGAAACCGTTTCGAGATTCTTTGGAGGGCGGACCAGCGAACACACCGATTGTGTGAACGCTGGATTTCACAATTTCGGTGTTTTCGTTCTGGACCATACGCTTATTTAACTAAAACAATAAACAAATTTGAAACTTTAGAATCTCATTCGATTAAAAGTAGATAGATGATCAAATTTTTATGAATTTTAGGGGTCCCTTTCGATGACGTCATCATTCACTGACACTGTTTTCAATGGTTTCATGAAAGTTTGAATTTTTAGGGAATTTTTTTTGTTCTATTTTTGGCCAATGATACGTCGAGGTCAGTTCTTTAGAGGAAGAGTTTTTGATTTTGAACCACGTGTCGTTGATATCGAACTACTGATGCGATGCACTTTGGGTAATATACACGATTCGCATAATCGTTAAGGCATTACGTAACCGCAATCGCGATCGACACCTTCTTACCTGTTCTTCACCTCCGTTCGTTACTGTATGTACTCTCGAGTTGTCTAACGAGTCCAGGACTCGTGTCTCGGTGCTCTTTACTACGCGTAACGAGCACTAAACAACGCATATTGCAACGTAGTCTGACGCATGAAAAGCAAGGTACAGGCCAGAGTTGGGTAAAATGTAATCTAATTACAAAATCCAAATCACAATTGCATTGTAATTAACTATACTAAATTTACAATAAAAATTGCAATATAATTGTAATTTAATCGTCTCGCAATTACATTGCAATTTAGATTTTATAGTTAAATTACATTTTGCACAACCGATTTACCATCTTCTTCCTAGGATGAGGATGAATCCTGTACCATTTAAGTAAAGGTTTAGGAGGATAACGTGACGTAAGAATAAAAGTAGACATGAAATATTTAAAAATTAAACTTAATCTTTAACTTAATTATCATTTTTATTTCACTTAATTTTTAACTGTAAGGATCACTTGAAACCATAAAGAGACTAAGAAGATAAGAGACTAGATAACTGATAACAGATTAGTGGAGATTAAGGCCTCTAAGGAAGAGGGGAACTAGAGGCCGGTAGAATCAAATCAAATCATTTTGTTCGTCTCATAAAAGAGGATGGCTGCTGAAACGGGAAACTGAGGTAGATTCATCGCACTTTGACCGTCTACGATATCCTCTAACATATTTTAAATAATGTCCAATTGTGAGTGAACGTTATTTTTTTTTGTTGCTTTCTTTTTTAAAATCATCTAGTCATTGACGACTCGATGTCCAGTTGTACCCGAGTCACGAGTAGAACCACGTGTTCGGCTCGTTGAATAAGAAAACCAGCCACCGGTTCCCCAACGTCTCTCGATTGTCTTCCATCGAGTTCCCATGCAGACGACGCAGGTGTGCAGCTGCGTGTTCGCGTCATCTCGCGTCGTTCCCGCGAAAAAATATGCGTTCCTGAATTATCTAATAGCGGCAATTAATACGACCCGGTTTTTCGTGTACGGCTGTGCGCCGGTGTCTACAATTAGAACGCTTATTATCGTGCGTCGTGGCCTTACATCTTACGGTATAGGTGGAACATACCCGATATTATAGCTGCTTCAAAGATATAGCGTTAGCCATAAACGTCCGATCGAACATCATTATTACAAACATTATGCGTTAGTTTCGTACTCATACACGGAATAAAATATTCATTTTAAACAAAACCATTCATTTTTTAGAAGAATTTAATATGCAATGCCTATATATATATTTTTTAAAATAAAACCATTTATTTTTTAAGGATCTTAGTTTCATTTTATGAAAATAAAAATTAAAAAATATTTTTTATTTTCATAAAATGAATCAAAGATCCTTAAAAAATAAATGGTTTTATTTTAAAAAATATATATATAGGCATTGCATATTAAATTCTTAATTGAATAATATTAAATTAATAAGGACGGCGATACTGTTTTTGCACCCGGGCGGCCAACAACCCAGGAACGGCCCTGGTTGTATATGTTACGTACAAGTCTCAGGAAATTTCGTTACGATGGAAAATTTCATGAGACATCAACGTGCTTTCTGTGCACGAGCGTATTATCAGAGCAGTAATTCGCCCATTGAAGATCGCCGACTCTGTCGTTAATCTCGCCTCCCACGAGGCCAGATTTAACCCCACTGGATTTTTTTCGTTGGGTTACCTCAAAATCAAGGTCTATCAAAACAAACCGACCAGTATTAACCAAATGAAAGACAACATCCGCTCAGAAATGGGGGGACGATTCCATCAACCACGTGCCAACGTGTTGTTAAAGGTTTACGTTATCGTTTCGAAGAGTGCCTCGCGTCGTGAAGGTCAACATTTAGAAAAAATTGTTCCGATTACATCGGTAATTTCAATGTGAATACCTTTATGGAACACCCTTGTACTCTGGACCACTTATATCACTTTACATTAGCGTAAGTGTTGTCCATCGAGCTTTAACATCCCCTAAATGATATTTAGGTATTTATATCAGACCTTCAACAATTTTCTAATCTCTCATTATTCTAAAATTCATTTATTAGGTTACTTACTAGCTTCGTAGTTGCCTTAAGTTTATTTAAGTTGACCACCACAATCCTCCTGTTTCTTTAATGCCATCCATACTTGGTTGCTTGCTGTATTTGTATCCCGAAAATATGTTTCAAATTGTAATCTAAAATCACCAATTATCGTATTACCCAATTTTGACATAAACCAATATTCTAGTCGTTCCGAAAGAAAAACACCTTCGGTTCGTAAAGCATTGAAAAACAAAGGGCTCAAATATCCCAAATATGTCGATAAATTTTTGGAAGGAACGTATTCGACGTATTACCAAATCGTGACGTAAAATTACCAATTAACGTATTACCCAATTTTGACATAAACCAATATTCTAGTCGTTCCGAAAGAAACACACCTTCGGTTCGTAAAGCATTGAAGAACAAAGGGCTCAAACATCCCAAATATGTCGATAAATTTTTGGAAGGAACGTATTCGACGTGTTACCCAATCGTGACGTAAAATTACCAATTAACGTATTACCCTATTTTGTTGGAAGGAACGTATTCGACGTATTACCAAATCGTGACGTAAAATTACCAATTAACGTATTACCCTATTTTTATGTAAACCCATATTCTAGTCGTTCCGAAAGAAAAACACCTTCGGTTCGTAAAGCATTGAAAGACAAAGGGAAGGAAGAAGGCATCCGGACATGGGGATTAGAGCCACGAGGCTGGAATCAAATGATCGTCAGAAGAAGCAGAGCACACAGTGGCATATTCTCTGAATAACGCGCGATACCCCTGCACCGACCCATTTCCTACTAAAAATAGCCAATAGGATGATTGTGGCCGAAGCAACTGGTCCATTCGGCCGCGCGGCGAGTCGAGATTAGACGGCAAGGCGCCTTGCGCGCAATTGCCGTCGATGAATCTTGCCCACGGACCAACTGGGCTCGTCTTTTGCCTCGCGTCGTTTAATCCTTCGCGGTCCTTATGTCGAGTGTGGCTCTGGACATCACATTTCTATCTGGCGGGTCCTATACCATTACATACCCAGTTCCTGATGGCTTAAAAGTATCTATTGCCTGTTTTTTTTAAACATATAAGTAGAAAAATTAACCAAATCCAAAAGAATTATTCGAATAAATCTATATATTATATCTTTAATTGGGGCAATTTCTGATCACCTAAGTCATGTATCTGCATCACTCTGAGCTATGAAATTTGACGTGTAAATTTCAAAATAATTAATAACTATTTTGTAATTTTTTGGAAAATAATATTTATTATAATATACTTGTTACATGGTATTTATGTACTAAACTAATCTTCTAACTGAGGAATTGGGTTCTGATCAGGAACTGGGTCCGTGACGGTATGTCGACAGTGATTCGACATCACGTTTCGTTCTGGCAGGTACTGTGTCCACTGCGATTATACATCACGTTTCGAACGCAGTAGTAGTTAATCCCCAGAATATTTTCCAGGGTGTCATAGTTGTATACACTTTGTGTATACTGTGTGTACAGATTTCTCTATATTATTGTCCCCAACTCGGGACCGCTCTGAGACAATAATCGTATAGGGAGAAATACTTCAGACCCTCGTAAATTCTTTAACACCTTTTATATATTTTCTAAATAGGGTCATAAAATATTTTGTCAAAATAAATAATCAACAAGTAAAAACCGATTTTCTTTTATTACTTTAGGCGTCATAATATATCTTCTCACTGCGAAGAAAAAAGTTCCCATTGGAAAAACAAGTTGAACAAAAGTTAATTCCCCAGTTAACAGGTTAAATTGTGATTATAACAGTTATTGTCTCAGATGAAAATTGTCCCTTCGATTCGTTGAAGGTCCAGGACGTTCCAGCTGTGCGTATCGTGTAAAAATGCGCGCGCGTGCTCCCCTCGTTGTATCGTCGATCGCGCGAGAGCACGCACGCGACCAACAACGCAGTTTTCTTCCCCGATAAGATCTATCGCCGTTTCATCGTGCGCCGTCACGTAAACTTGAATTTCGTACGCGTTTATTGACGGGTTAAACGACGCCGTTAACGACGCGTGCCGATGGCTGTGCGTAATTTGTTGGGTCGTGGAATGCGGCGTTCCTTCGAGGCCGTCGTCGATCCCGTCGATTATTTCTTGTAACGTTGTAATCATCAGTATAGAACTGTACTAACATTTGACTGTTTTAGTAGTGTTAAGCGTAGATTTTAAAAAAATGAAATTCATAGGTATCGTATTAGATCGAAGTAAATCATGCGAAAAAGGAATTCAATTTTTTTTCTAGACCGTATTATCACCGTTAATCGGTGATCGATACCTCGCTTCCCCGCTCCTCTTCTTCCGTTTTGTCATTACAACCGGACAGAACGATCGGAAAACGAAAGTGGTTCGGACGGTCAGTGTTCGAGGTTTTCTTCTCGTTCCGCAGACCTTGGAGCGGATACGTTTTCGTGCTGGCACTTTCAGTGGACCGTGACGCGCGCGTCCTACTTTTCGCTAGACGAAAATCGCGTCGTGGACCGAACAGCCTCATCGACGTTCAATGTCAAACGGATTGGAGGTGTTCGATAGAGATGGTGTGCAAAATCATTAACAACGATTTATCACAGTGATCGCAGAATCACGATCATGGTCGTGATTTACCTTCATTTTCGTCCGTGATCGTGATTTTTTTATATTCAGTGAATTTTCTTACTGTGATCTTAATTCTTGATCTTTAAAATAAACACACATTCAATATGATTTGAAAATGAATTACATTAATATTTGCGTTTTGAAAAATCAGTAGAAAATATTAAATTATAAAAGAATGATTTGCTATAATTATACAACATATATCGTTGATTAGATTTTATACTCGTTAATTTATTAGTTATTTTTCATTGTGCCCCATTATTCCTTTAATTTATAAAATCCCTAGTACAAAGCACGAAATATTGAATACATATTCATCCAATATTAACAAGAGATTTAATCTCTTATTATAAAGTTGTAATTTCGACGGTTAACCGAAGAAAAATGACAAAGTATTTTTTTTTTATCTCATATTTAGTATTCGAAACTTTTTATCTATTGCAGATAATGAATTTGCCCATGTCTGCTCAGGGGGGTCTTTTCATGAGCGTTTTTCTACCGTTGAGCGACACCTTTGGTTTCCTTATTCACGTACCGTAGGCACGCTAGTGATACTCGTCGGGTATTAAGTTCATAAGAAATGCCACTTTTTTTTGTGTATTCAAGGTACGACTAACGGACCGAATGCCTCGTCGAAGTCGTCAATTATAAGCGAACTAGCCCCCGTCTGTCGCTCTAATTTTAGTCTGTACATCGATCAATGTCGATCACTGGAAATACTGGGATCAAGTACATCGCCAGTAGTACTAATAATTCACGTTCTAACTATCGACCAAAAGTATGGAATTATGAAAGTGGAAAATATTACTATATAACAATTCAAGAGTGTTTAACACTAAAACTACCAAGCAAGCCAAAATGACTTGTCAATACACGCTTACAGCGACGATTAAAATGTTATGACAATACATTTTCTCAAATCTTTTGCACCTTTTATTACGAAATAAAAGTGAAGAAATTAGTGAATTTCTAAATTTCGAAATTTTCCAAAGTTTTTCACGTTTATCCACCGATCGAAGCAAATATTCGTTTATCGTCGGTAGTTCTAGTGTTAATATCTGGTTTTTATTAAATAAAAATTACTTTTAGCTCAATAATTATTTTCCAAAAAATCTTTCAAATAACTTAATTCTTTATCTCTGGTATAAAGCAAACTTTTCGAGGGGATTTTTTATTAATATACGTCGGTAAGGATGAGCCGTTCCTAGTAGGGATGTTCGATTCTCTTCAAAGAATCCATTTTCAAAAGAATTCCGAATGGAATCATGGAGAATCGATTCCCTTAAAAATCTAATACAAAGAATCGATTTTTTAATTAACAGAATCGATTTCTTAAATAATTGTATCGGAATCGAACATTCCTAGTTCGTAGGAGCTTTGTTGCCCCATTACCGGCGTTGAGTAAATTTCCAAGTTTGGTATTACTTTTAATAATTTAAGAAAATTAATTTTATAGTCGGGTAAAATTTGCAAAAACCCAATGCCAGCCGTGTCGCCGCGGTTCGTGGTGGTTCCCGTGGTCGTACTCACCAGGGGGGAGACCGTAGCAGTTCAGCGGCCCGTCGTGCACCAATCGCGTGCCAGTTCGTCGGAGGCTCGGCACTTGGCTTATTCCTCGCGCGCGGATAATCGGGCTCATAAAGGGGCCGCGTGCCTCAATGCGAACTTAGTCGCAGGCCGTAGCTCTTCGCGTGTAACCGTGCGTCGTCGTCGTGGTCGTCGTTGTTGTGTGCATTCTGCACACACGCAATCATCGAACGTATCCTTTCCACGAATAACTCGACCGCCAAAATTTTCCCATCATATTTTCTTTTCTTCTTCTTGTCTTTCCTCCTCCCCCTCCAATCCGTCCCCTTCTCTATCTCCCTTGGAAGAACGAGACTTGGCGCGACGATACGGTTAGTCGCGAGGACTCGACACGGCCGAAGTGATCATCGCACGCTGCACACACCTGGTCACGACTGGAAGCGGTTGGTTGGTCGCAGTATACACACACGTAGCGCACATCGAGTCGCCTCGAGTCGAGAGGATCGCGATCGATAACTGCGACGACGACGGGGGACTAGGGACTCCACGACTCTGTTGTGTGTGCCCTCGAGGCGGAAGCCTCGCGTGTGTGTAGTTTGCCTCGCGGCGCCAGCCTTCCAGGTGGCATAGAAGGCTGACTCGTCGTAAGTAGACGGGGACCTCCGAACATTCGAGGGAAAAGGCGGAAAGGGCTCGGGGGATGGTCATCGATTGGTCGATCGTACGATGTGTTTGTTTCGTGATAGACTTAACTGGTGTCTAGTACAGTGAATCTTCGATGAGTGTTCGAAGGCTCCTCGAAACGAACAAGGTGTCTGTAGTCGTAGAGGCTCCCACAAACCAACGCGAAATATTCGCAGCGACAGCGAACATTAAAGAATTCATAAACTAATGGCCATATACGACTGAAACAAATATCATTCGCTTCAGAATTCCAAACTCTATCATTGTGCAAAATCGCATTAAAAAATCATCATTATATCTGAAGGAATCTCCTTGTCAGTGCCGAGGAGCCTTCGAACACTCATCGAGGATGTACTGTATTTCGCGGCGATAGATTTTTTAGAGGTCAATTTTTGCGGAAATTTTTCGCATTGGTGTGAACAGTTTCATTAATCTGTGATTCGATCAATTTTGGGAATTCTCAGTCGAATGTGAAATTGTAATGAGATTTTAAATTCTTTTACTTTCTTGCAGATGTCGCTGTTTTTACGTCACATTTAAGTGTAACTGGAAAATAATTTTTGATAATCACCTCTTCGTCGAGGTTTTTGTTTAGGATCATAAATCACATTTATGATTATACTCTGTTATTTCATTTTACCATTCTTTTCTTAATCACCGTTGATATACTTTAATCACCGTTGTTACGCAATTTCTCGGTTTGGCACAATTTTAGGAACAAAAGAAACCATTTAGCACAGACCTTCGATCAAAAAGTGACAACTTTCACATTCGTGGTTCTGGCATAAATGGAGCGATGTGTAAGTGGTTCAAACCTAATTTGACTGTAGTTGCGTCGAAATACCTCTAACGCCGTGTATCTTGTTCTTTTTTTTTGCCAATCACGCTTATCTTCCCGCAAACGATCGTACCGAAATGGCCGATTTTTCAAAAGTCATGTGTAACTTCTGTGCGGCGTCAGATAAAAGAGGATCGAGAATCGCAGAAAAACGAAGACGTACACTCGCGCTCATAAGTATTTGTCTACGAAAAAAATGTGATGTTTTGTAAAAATTCGACATTTTTTGTCATTAGTTCATAGGAACATCAGATTAAAATCCTCACGATATTTTTTACGACTGAACTTTGAAAACTTACTTTATCGTTAATAGTTTGCCAAATACAAAAGGAATTCTGTTCCTATGGCAAGTACAATATTTACTCTAAATCTTAAACATTAATACTCAAAGAAAACTAATAATATACAGGTTTATTAAATCCAATTGGAAATCGCCATCATGTGTTTGAGTCGATTGTTACAAGGCTAGCGGTTAATATCCCCCAAACAGTACAATTTATTTTAAATTTCCAGCAATTTGGTACTGCCTTGTAATATTTACTGCATATTTGATAAGTGTCCCACACACACAACTCTTTTTTTAAACGGAAGATACGTTCCTAAATTTTTTCCAAGGAAAAACTTGTTTCAAATCACCTCACGAATCTTCCATTTTCGAGTCCTCCAACATTTTTGTTACACCCTGTAGAAATTAACCCGCCATTAGTCTGGAAGTTGCGATCGTCGAACGATTAACGCACACGAGAGACACCGTCTCGATAAATCTCCTCGAGTCAGTCAGGGTCAGCACGTGGTTTCCACGCGGAAATTTACCTGATTGGCTCTAATGCACTCTCGATGAATCGTAGTCGGGGCGTGTTGCATGGAAAATTGTATTGTGGATCGATCATCGGTTGACAGGGGATCGTTAATTTCCTCGGTTAGCCAATCTTCGACGCCCAAAGTCGACATTTCGGTAGGCCAAAAGGATGGATGTCGCAATTACTGTCACGATAAGCTTTTTACGTGTTGTTTAACCTATAAATTGACTCGGTTTGGAGCATAATATTATTTAACATCTTTCCATTAAAAAATAAATAGTTTTATATATTGAGTATGAAGAATTAATTGATAATTAATTGAACTCTTCGGGTTAAGCTAGTGTCCCCTGTAACTGTCACCTGAAAAATTTAAATAATTCTTATTTACTATTACAATTATTTTGTATTTTTTTTTACATATTATATACAATTTATTTTGGACAATATGTAGTTTGTATAAAAATGAAACTATGACATTTTTTAAACATTACGAGGAGTCGTGAAAAACTCAACGACCATAAATAGTTTACAAGTTATTATGATTCGTACTAATGAAAATCATTTGAAAAATGCTGTAGTTTCATTAAAAAAACAAAAAACATTCATATCCCCCTCATGATTTCGTAACGCACGTCGATTTACGGAAGTCGAACCCATTTAAATACATGTAGTTCAACGTTTGTCTAACCCAATTTTTTGTAAAGTTCAAAAGTGATTCCTGAAATTTCGCGATGACACCTACGTGGGACACCCTTTGTAGGTTGAATAATAAAATTATGTCTTTTCTTCGATGTGATTTCATCACTTCAAATGGCACTTTCATTTTTCAAAATTAATTTTTAAACACCACGGACACGCAGGTACACGTACCACTTCATTTTCATTTAAATCAGCGTCCCGATTGAATAATAAAATTATTCGTAAACATTCAGGTTGCGATTTTTATTAAGTGAAATAAATCAAGTGGACAGTATTAGGGACACTGGCAGTAATTGGGACATTTGCCCTAGTGCTAACCAGTTGAATGGTTTCGCGATTCGACGAACCCATTTCGTCTTCCGTTTCCGAGGGTCGTCGGTCAGGAACGGTCGTCACTCCACACACGCGTCCCCCGTATCTGTCTCCTCGCGAAAGCGCACTCGGTACTATTTTTAAGCGATCATTGCGTCAAAACCTTAGCCGCCCATTGAGAGCCGTGAATAGAATGTCTCTTCTCTTGGTGGTCGTCCCGTTTCATTCTGCTCTCGCCTACACCTTATCTTTCAGTCGTTCTTTCTTTCGTTCGTCGATCTTTATTATTGTCAGCGATTTAAGCGAATTCAAGAGGATTACAGCTGAGTCTGAGCTGATCAGACCAGCGAACAACGATCTCGTCTGATTGGACGGACGATAATTCGAAATCGACGAGGAATAATCCTGTACCTGCTCGTAACAGATCGATTACAAGCTTTTTTTTTTCTGGAAAGTCATACATAAACTGTGTGATTTCTTCTTTATTACCCTTTTCCACGTATCAGGAGTGAATTAGTGGGTTGAAATACAGTAAATCCTCGAGGAGTGCTCGACGGCTCCTCGATACTAGTAAGGAGAGGTCCCCAGGTGTAATGTTAACTTTAATGAGGTTAAGCACTGTAAGTTTGGAATTATTGGTTTTATGAAATTATACAGGGTACGACCGAATAACATGTACAAGCAGGTACGAGGTGATTCCTTATGAAAAAATAAGAACAGACTATGGAATAAAATTTGTTCATTTAAGGCTTAGTTTTCGAGAAAATCGACTTCGGAAATTAATCTGAAATATGTGTATTCACCGTAGAGATGGGCAAACTCATTATCTAGATAAAAAGTTTCGAATAAGGAATAAAAGATAAAAAAAGGTATTTTGTCACTTTTAATCGTTTCAACTTAGAAATTCCAATTTTTATAATAAAGTAATAATACCTCGTGCATGAGTCGACATTTAGCATCAATTATTTAATGCCTTCAACTGTTTAAAACTCAGGATGACGTCGTTGGATAGTGCAGCTTTTCTCTACGTATCATTCGAGTATAATTATGCCCAACACTGTGTTGCAATCTCCTCCAGATCGTCCGTCGCAATCGTCGATCCGCTCGAAATCTCGACGAGTGCTCGTAACCGGTTGCTCAACCGATTGTCCCGCGGTCACGCGACCGCCGATGTTGCGTTTTTTTTTTAATTTTTTATTTTCGGCCCAGCTCCCGGTTGTCTGCGCGAGCAGGCTGCCGCGCCGCTCGGAAATCGCCGCCAAGTGAAAGAAGAAATTGTTGGCTGGTTAGTCGACGAGTGCCCTCGTGGTTGTCCGCTCGAATAAAAAGAGATCGGTCCGCGATCTTATATACCGATCGAAGTGTGTTTCGTGCGCAAAGTTCGTATCGACGTCGACGCGCTAGAATTATAAATTGGGGGAACAATAATCTATTGGAAATTAAATTCAAAATTTGTAACTAATCTTGATATGTAAATGTTTTTGGTCCAGAAATCAGTAATTTATCAGCGATTAGAGCAGGTGTGTTGACCCTTTGGACACTACGTGCCACTGTTGTGGCTTTTTGCTAAGTTTATCTTCTGAGATAAAATGTTATTGTAGAGTAAATCATCGATGAGTGTTCGAAAGCTCCTCGGCACTGACAAGAAGAGGTTTCCAAGTGTAACGCTGACCTTTTAATGAGGTTTGACAAGCTGATAGAGCTTGGAATTCTGAAGAAAATTATATTTGTTTCAGTCTTATGTGGCCATTGGTTTAGGAAATATTTAATGTTCAGTGCAGAGGACCCTTCGAACGCTCATTTAGGATTTACTGTAACTTGGAATTCTGAAACCAATGGCATTTGTTTCATCCGCATATGGCCATCAATTTCTGAGATATTTAATGTTCAGTGGCAAGGAACCTTCGAACACTCATCGAGCATTTACTCTATTTTGTTGTTACTATACGAGAACATCTTGACATTTATGAACCCGTATTTGTTTTAATGAAAGACGTCATGTCAGATATCGTGTCAGAAGTGCAACGGAATTCGCTGTACAGTGGACTCTAACTATATTGCCACTAAACATATTGCCACTGAGACTATGACGATAGAACTTAGCATGGAGGGGACTCTGAACTTATTGCCTTTTTACTCTCTTACAGCCCCGACCATGGCAATATAGTTAGAATCCACTGTACTTAATAATTATCGTTAAATTGAACTCCATGGAGTATATTGATCGTACAACGGCATAATTTCGTAAATTCTCTGTCCAGCTCGACCGATCGCAGTAAGAGTTTATCGAGCCGCGAAATTTCTCTGTTCCAGGGAAGATGCGGCGTTGCAGCTGGAGCTGAAACCGCCTCGCAGGCTCCGTAGAACGGACGGTTCGCAACGTCGACCGATCACCAAAAAGTAAGGAAACATCAAACCCCGAGTAAACCGAGTCTCCTCCGCGCGGTCTCGTCCTTTCCGACCTTGCTTTAGCGAAACGAAATAGAACAGATAAAGCGAAACTGAGAGTAGAGTGGTAGAGGGAGCGAAAGGGAGAACAAGGGACAAAAAATCAAAGGGGGAAGGAAGAACGGAGGGAGAGAGACCGATTAAAAATTGTCAATAGATGAAAAGAGAAAGAGAGAACGAAAGGTAGAAAAACGAGTGAGAAAGTTATACCTTTCGAATAAGAGCAGCCCCGAAGTCTCTTCAAATTGGACGGAAAACAGAAGAGGCGATTGAAAAGAGAAAAAAAATACTAATCGTAGTAGACGATAAATATAGTAAATACCGAAAAAAAGGTTTGTTGTTTCCGAGCGTGTAACGTCCCCCGTTCGCGCGCGCGCGCGCTCTCTCGCTTTCCCGTATTCAAGCCTTTCGTGTTATAAACAGAGGTAAAAAGACAGTAGTAAAAGAAAAAAAAACACACTGAGAGAAAAAGAGAGAGAGAGAGGGAGGGAGACATAGAATCGTAAAACCTGCGATCGTGTCTAGTGAAGATCGTCGAATTCACGAGAAAATGGCATCGAGCTTTACGCCCTGTGCGTCGATGAATTGCCTGCTGAATGCTGCGCTCCTCGCGTTCCTCGTCGTTCTTCAAGCTAACGCTACCGCGAACAAGGCAGGCTACGCGAAACCGCCTCCGTGTCAGAGGTAAGTACACAAAAAACACTGATCAACAAAATAATAAATCTTCGCTCGCCGACGACGTCCCGGCGACGCTTGGTTCCACGATATTCCGCTTCGATCTTCGACCTTCGATCGGTTGAAATCGGTTGCAAATAGTTAATATTTAAAATTGGTTGAAATAAATAGAAGTCGATTGAATTCGGCCGAACTCAGTTAACATCGGTTAATTTTTATTGAAATCTGTCAACATTGGTTGAAATTGGTTAAAATCGATGGAAATCGGTTGAAAATCAGTTAAAATCGATTGGAATCGGTTGAACTCTGTTAAATTTGGTTAATTTTTGTTGAAATTGTTTAACATTTGAAATTGGTGAAAATCGGTTGAAATAGGTTTAAATCTATTGAAATCGGTGGTTCGATCGTTTCTGGAGCGCAAACACCACCGGCTCGGTAACGATCGCGCGATTGATAAATTTGTCCAACGAAACGCGATCTCCTCCGTCCTTCTTTCTCTCCCGTTCGCGTTCTACCTTGCTCCACACGTGTCCCTTCGTCGGATTTCCTCGCGCTGGCAGGACAGGGTCGAGGACGCGCACACGCCGCGACCCTGACCGATCGGAGCTGCGACCGCGATTACATTCGGTAACGTGTAGTATCACGCGTGGGAGGACGATGGTTCCTGGACTCGATCGCCGCGCGTCTCGCGGTAATAACGGCGTTGCGCAATCGGAATGACTCGCGGAACGCAACAATTAGAGTGCAGAATTGTCGTTGTCGCTTTGGTCAGCCGCCGGCGGTGCGGTACGACATTGCTGCGCCAGGTAAACACGGAAATGGCCGAGTAGAGAGGTGTATGAGGAGATGTAGAAGTCTTTTACGCATTCGTTTGCGTGTTAAGAAGGATCCTTTCCCCTTTACCGGCCTGACAAGATGATATTTAGGAATTTTTTTAAGGAAAGCAAAAAACACTTGGTAAAAAACTAACTGTCCTTTATGTATTATACATTCGTGTAAATAAAAAAAAATGTATTCGTAGGTGGCGCTGAACGGGTTGCTCCGTAATTGCGCTATATACAACAATAAATTTTTTATTTACTTGAATGAATAACAAATAAAGCTGAAAAAGTTGCTTTCTGTAAACAAATTTCTAAATATCACCTTTTTTCAGACCGCTAAAGGATAAAAAGGGCCTTATGGAGATGCGACTTTGGACGCATGAGAATTATAGGTTTATTTAGCAATTTTTTTCTTTGAAACAATAAACTCAGTAGAAAAATCTTATTAATGGCATTTATTATACATATATAGAAGATTGTGAAAATATTGTTGCATATTTTTTTCGTCAACAAAATCGTGATGTTAAAGAAATACATAGGCATATTTCAAAATGAACATTTTCATGAAAATAGTGAATGTTAGAATAAAAATTTCACATTACAGAAATGTCTGTAGCACAAAATATTGCCAAGCAATCGTAAAATCCGTGTGTACTTTTCTTTAGTGTTTGTCATGTAAAAAATGAACATTTTTTAGAAGCCTTAATACTGTGAAGATAGACTTTTCGGTCCCCAAAATTTCCCAATCAGTAGATTCCGGATTTTATGCATTTATAGCCTATAGGTCTCGGTGAAGTACAATGAAGGACAAAACTTTCGTCAGATGGAACGAATTTTCTATTTTCTTTTGAACCCAAAAATAATTCCTATTTTTGTTTTCGTCTTTATGAACGACTTTCTAAAATGTGATTTAATTTACATAAAAATCCGTAATCTAGCGATCACTATTAAGTCTCGATAGGTGGTCGGGATTTGTACGTGTCGAGGCAACAACGTGCGCACGAGATGCCACGTGCTTCAAACAGCTGATCGAGCAGAATGATCGGTTGTCGCGCGCGCGTCACGGGACGCTAGAGGATCGTGACGCCCACCGTGGATCCGTGTCACGACTTGCTCAAATAGTTGGCGATTCCTTCGATCACGACCCCAACGAAATTCTCCTCCACCGGAAATAGATCACTGATCCACGGCCAAACGATGACGAACACGCCGCCCCCTTTTGATTTATCTCGATCACGATCTATTGCGTTGAGACTCGTGCTATTCTATGGTTCTTGCAATTACGCTTTTTACAATTTCGTAATGCCATGTAACATTTACCGCATATTCGGCAAGTGTCCTAATACTTATCAGCGGCAATGTATATACACAGAGACTGTAGGTGTGTTTCTCACGTGCATTTCAAAATATAAATTAAATAACTATTAATACGTCAGTTGGCTTTTCTTGCTACTCTAACGCGTGTATATTGATCAATGTTTATTACATTGAGATCTTTGCTTGTCACGATGCCATTGCTGTTTATAATTAGTAGGTATTGTCGGCTTCGACTCGGAATCTGGATCGTTTTTATTTGAACGTTTATTGTTCATTTTTCTGTTGAATGTTTCGAACATTTTTTTCTAACTCATCGAGGCGGTAATAAAATAGATAATACCGCACACACGCGTTGCATGAACACGCGATAGTCGCAGCTGTTACGTATTTTTCTATCTGCAGCTATCATTCGCAACACTTATGTAGCATTCGGAATATTCACTGTCCGCCGTACTCGCACGATATTCTTGACAATTGTGTTTCTGGTTTATTTCACCACCTATTCGGTCACTGCACACGAAGTTTTTTGTTTTCCTTTCGCGATGCTTGTTGTTGTACTAAAAATCAGACGAATTTAATTACACGACGTAATTTCAAAAAGTATTCCGAGAAGTCGCGGATTTTTAAAATGTCTGTGTGTGATTCTAAAATTTTATTTTTCGACTGGCTTTATTTTCTTTGAAAATGACGAGGATAATAATAAATATCGGTTTAAAGGCGAGGGTTCTGACAAGCAAAGTTCTCTATAAAAAGAAGGCATAGTCTGTGGGTGGGTCAATTGTAACCCGTGACAAGTTCCCAGACGTGTGTACATATATGACGAATTATTTATGCAGTTGTCAGTGACACCTGGCCATAACAACGCGAGAATTACTAACAGTCAGGTTAAGCCTATTCATTTTTTTTTAAATACTCTGGTATAATAAAAGTGGTATTTTTATTATAATTAGACCACAGATGTTTACGCATTTATAGTATCTTTGAACATGAGAAATGTAATAAATAGACCGCGGATGTTAATTATTTACTCAATTAAGTATCATATCGTTCGAATACTTCAGTTCAGCAGAGTGCATGTCCCACATCAAGTAATCCTACATCTAGTAAATCCTCGATGAGTGTTCATAGGCTCATCTGCACTGACAAGAAGAGAATTCTGAAGCCAATGTTTCAATCGTATATGGCCATTGGTTTATGAAATATTTAATGTTCAGTGCCGAGGAGCCATCGAACACTTATCGAGGATTTACTGTAGTATCTATCGACAGGAATTAAGAGGTTAGCGTTTATATTTCCGTTCCAGTCAAAGGGGCAAACTTCTAATGGTAGACGGATTAGAATCGACAACATTCTAATCATGGACACGGATTAGAATCGTAGTTTAGCCATTCCTTGTTCGTGGATCACGGCGTGCCGCGTAGATCACGTTGTAGAACGTGGTCGAACCTCGGAGGAGTAATTACGGGGAAGGAGTATCTCGTCCCACGGCGATCGAGTCGTGCCAGAGAAATGGCCTTAGCAATGAACTGTACGAAACGATGCACGCCTCCCGCGTACCAGTGTTTTAAATTAACGTGTTCCGCAAGTAGGTACGATGAACGTGACCTTAGCTCGGGCAAAAGGCGAGAACAACGCAACGCGATTGAATCCGGACGCGTATCGTGGCACGGAGCCGCGTCAACAGGTGTGGGCAGTGGTCGAAATGGTCGGTCTAGGTGGGCAAGACACATCCGTTTACCTGTAAATGACGTAATGAAGTTATCGATTCGTTATAGGCAAAATACAGTAAATCATCGGTGAGGGTTCGAAGTTCCTTCGGCACTGAACATTAAATATTTCATAAACTAAACTAATGAGTAGACTGCGGATTTTTATGCAAAATGAAAGCTTCTAAAGAAATTTATAAAGACCGGAACAATCGTAGAAATTTGTTTTCGCTTTTAAGTATCGTATTGGGATCAAAATAAAATAGAAAACTCGTTGAATTCGATGAAAGTTTTATTTTTTATTGTATTTCACAGAGGCTATAAATGCATAAAATCCCTAAAACAAATATCATTGACTTAAGAATTACAAGCTTTGTCACTGTACTAAACCTCAGAAAAAGGCAATGTTACACCTAGGGACCTTTTCTTGTCAGTGCTGAGGAGCCTTCACTCATGGATGATTTACTGTATATTAATCTGTAGAGTATATTTCGTATAAAGTTGCCGAAGAGTTACTGGAATCGTTATGGAAAGAGGTTATTGATTCGTCGAGAATAGTTAACGCATTAGATGGCTGTAATTAGAAGCACTTAAACCGTCCGTTTAAACACAGAATAATATGTACTCAAATGGCAATTAAAGTGTACAGCTGCATTGCTACCAGAGAATTAATATCAATTACCAACAGTATCTGAGTGTGGAGGTAAAAGGAAGAGGATGTGTCCTGCAGCAGCAATAGATTAGGTCACTAACAATACTTGCAAATATACACTGAAAAGAACAAAAAATTGTTACTTTGAGTATTTAGTCTCATAACCCTCCAGTTCCCACAGGCATCCACAGGTGGCCGCCTTTAATGCACCCTAGTGAAAAATTTCGTATCTATCTCAATCTTTTAGTTCGTAAAACAGTCAATACAGGTAGAAATCACCAAAATTGTTCGTTTTGGGTCACGATTCGAACTGTGGAAATCGGAGGGTTAAATGTAAAGTCGTTTATCGATAAGATCTCTGTGATAGGTACGGATTCTTGCCCGCGTAACTCGAGCATATCTTCGGCCACCGTGTGTAGTGATGGGTAACCGAGCAATTCGAGCTACTCGAACGAGCTCGAGTGACAGGTTTATGATCTCAGCGGAGACCCGAGGCTCTGGTACGCAAAGGCGAAGGTTGTTATCTGGCCGCCGGCAACCGACCCTCGGGTTACAATGTAACAAACGCAACGAATTCACCCATGAAAAAAAATTGAAACTTTTACTCCTTTCAGTGTACTTTCTTAAAAATGTTATGAATAAATGTAGGAGATTCTCTTGATGAAAATATGTCCAAACCCGACATAAATCGGACTATATGTAATAACGCATAAGTTACTTTTTTATGTCGCGATAGGAATTCTATGTTATTAAATATATAGCTCGAATGCTCGGTTACCCATCACTAGCCGTGTGCGTCGTTGGAACGTGCTTCTGTCGTCGACAATGTCTTATCTCGAGGACTGTAAACACGAGCCGCGAGCAAACACACGAAACAGAGTAACGAAACCATCGACTGCACGGATTATCTTCCCACTGCGGTATCTCCTTCACGATTAATTAATTATTTGCCCGACGTGGAGTTCGCGGTCAACCAGCGATAAACGGGATGCGTGTCGATAGCCAATTTACAAGAAACTGGGAGGATGCACGCGAAAAGAGATACCCCTCCTCTTCTTAGAATTTCCGTCAACAAATTACACTCCGATTGACCCTGAGTACGCGTTATCTCTGTCTCTCGTGACCAGAGGAATTTGAAGATCGTGGACCGTGTCTAGATTGATCGTCGATCATGTCTAGATTGATCGTCGACCATCAGGGATAAACAGGACGCGTATCGATAGCCGTTTTACAAGAAACTGGGAGGATGCACGCGAAAGGAAATATCCCCTCCCCAATTCCCGAAGTTCCCGCCGAAAATTAAACTCTGATTGACTCCAAGTACGCGTTATCTCTGTTTCTGTGGACCAAAAGAAATTCGAAGATCGTGAACCGTGTCTAGATTGATCGTCGACCATCAGGGATAAACAGGACGCGTATCGATAGCCGTTTTACAAGAAACTGGGAGGATGCACGCGAAAGGAAATATCCCCTCCCCAATTCCCGAAGTTCCCGCCGAAAATTAAACTCTGATTGACTCCAAGTACACGTTATCTTTGTTTCTGTGGACCGAAAGGAATTCGAAGATCGTGAACCCTCCGTCGATAGATCGTCGCGAGTGGGAGCGACGAAATCGTGCAACGTCCACTGCTCGTCTCGCGAATCAAAAACTCGTTAGGCGATCGTCGGACGACAACGTGTCGTCGTTCGTTTCAATTCACGCATCCTCTTTCGCCTCGAGACGGAGTTATACGAGCCGCGATTCTCGCGACGACGCAACGCCGCGAGCTCTACGCGTCGTCGCTGTAACGGATATCTAGATTACTCGCGACAAATATTAGGCCGATTAAGGGGATCCGAGCTCGCGTTCGACGGTGCCGCCGCGATAACATTTCTAACCGCGAACATCCCAGAGACGCGTCTCGACGGAATCGCAGCTGACGGTTCCTCGACATCGTGACGACATCGCTTGGATGTGTCGGTTCTCACGCTGAACCATAGTTTCCCCACCTTTTTTGGCTCACCATCCTTGTTTCTTTTTTCTTTTTTCACCCTTTTCGGAGTAAATTATTTTTATTATCAAAATGTCTAAGTGTAGTTATGCGTGTTGGCTCATGAATCCTCAAACATTTTGCCCGTGTGCGCCATTAACGATTTTATTTACAAAAGGTGACTCGACTCACGGTGCGGTCGTAATCGAAAGTCGTTTAGATAACTCGCTGAAGTAACTGTATTTGCATCGATACCGGCGAAGGTCAAGTGGAATCGCGTGGACGTCGTATTTCCGTTCTCGGCCGTCTACCTTTTGCCGAAGAATTTTCGAATCGTCGCGTTCCTACTAGCCAGAAAACCGAGGGAACAAAAATTCCCGCTGAATCCTATGGAAGTCCTTCGAAAGTTCTTTTAAAGTCATTCTTTTAGAAGATTACCACCTGGATCCTTTTAAAGTCTTTCAAATGTTCTTTTAAAGTTCTTTTTCCTTTTAAATAATTCTTTTAGAAGATTGCCCGCTGGATACTTTTAAAAGTCCTTCAAATGTTCTTTTAAAGTTCTTTTTCCTTTTAAAGTCATTCTTTTAGAAGATTGCGCGCTGAAACCTTTTAGAGTCTTTTTTCTAATTATCTTCCTTTCCTTAAATCTTTAAATATTACAATCCTTAAATATTCAAATCTTTAAATATTAGAATCTTTAAAAATTAGAATCTTAATAATCCGCCAGTGGAGGTATCGAAACGCGAATTCGCGTCGAGAGAGCTTCCTCTTCAAGGTCGTCTCTCGCTCCTCGATTTTTCGCGCTCTCGCGGATCTCTCCGACAAAGAATAGTCTGCGTATAATACCAACGCTCTGAGAGACTGTAGCAGCGTGTATCTGGCCGGAAATTCTCTGCATTTAAACGATCGCTTCACGGTCAATATTCATCGGTGATTTATGGCCCAGACTTTTTTCTCAGCGTTCCGCGAGCTACGTGGGATTCACCGAGATCGTTACTACGAGGATCGTCCAAGAATTGGGACAGTCCGGAGTTGATTTGACGGCTTTGCTTTTGCTTAACCCTTCTGCGACCCAGCAATGGAGGTGATCCAAATACAGGCCAAAGTCCAAATCAGAGATGGGCAAATTCATTATCGAGATAAAGGGTTTCGATTGACGAATAATGGATAAAAAGAATTATTTCGCCATTTGCAATTGATTAAACAAGGAAATTCCAATTTTTTCAACAAAGTAATGTTTCTTCTGGAACGAGTAGATACTTGGCAAACAATTATTTAATTTCATTAACTGTATCCAAATCAGGATGACAATCTTAGATATTGCTGATTTTCATTGTGTATTATTCCAATAAAATTGTGCCCGACTCTGATCTAAATATGGGCTGGTTGAAGTAGAGGGTCTTATTAGGTGTTTCATCCTAGTAGGAATCGTGTGAAATTACGAGTTAAGAACAAAAGAAGCTTATTTTAAGTCCGTGTCATAAAACAAAAATATTCTAGATTCACTGAAGTGTTATATTTTAAAACTCTTCAACAGGTTTGGCCCTGAATTCTGAAATAAAAGTTGTAGCTTATATTTAGATCACCTCCTCTACTGTTTCTGTCTCCAATGATAAATGAAACAGTTGTGCTTCACGAGCATCACCAACGATCGGTAGCCACTTTCGGCAGTGAAAACCTGGACCCTAGAGCCAAAATGTATTAAGCCCACTTTTTTTAAAAAAATGACATTTTACATGCTTCCGATGGTAAAAATTATTTCGTTCCAAGTGGTTTAGTTTTTAATATAATAATATAAAAACCATATTATGTCCATATTTTGTTCCAAGCCAAACAATGTAAAGTCCATCATAAAAGGGTCCCTCTAAACTATAGGTGTCACCTCGAAGATATCGAGAAACATGCGCAGTTGCAATGAAAACACCGTAAAAGTCTGACCACCGAAGACTCAAAACACATTAGCGTGCTCTTAATCGTTCCCAATCAACTAAACAAGCTAGAATGATATTTTTCCAGCAGTGTAAAAGTTGGAGCACAATACCCAAGAGGGATACGTATAGAAAGCACTGTCTAGGACTTTTGCTTACTTTCGTAAATCAAAAGACTGTTGTCGAAAAATCATCCCCTTTTCGATCACGTAACTCAAATTACCCCGTGACATAACCGCCGATTCTGAAAGAAAATATGGAACAGATTCCTCGTAGTTTCGATCCGTGCGAACAGATCCAAAATTTCTCGAAACCTGTAAAGTTGCAAGGAAAAAATTCAGTACCCACATCTTGCACATAAACCCTAGCATCGTTTCGAAAAGACAATGTCAGTGGAATTGCAGAAAAAAAAAAAACAATATTTCTGCGCCGCGTGACTTCTTTCTGCCCCATAATACCGTAGCAGAAAAACTCAGAAATGCTCAAGAGCAAACACAAAATAGGGAGAGGTTGCGATCGATGCAGATGTCGGCCGAAAAACAAAACACAAAAAAAAGAAAAAGGAACGAAAGAGATTGTCTGGCTTTGCAGCGACATTTACTGCCATGGCGAGCTCCTGCACACGATACAGATGGCGTCGATCTACAAGGACTCGAAGACCTTCGTCGACATGAAAATGAAGCATCCGCCGAACCAGACGCTCGCGTTGTTCCGTCGTTTCATGGAGCAGGTCGATCAGATGCCGACCAGGCATCAGATCGAGCAGTTCGTGAACGACACCTTCGATCCGGCCGGCTCGGAGTTCGAGGAATGGGACCCCGCGGACTGGACGCCTCATCCGCGGTTCCTGAACAAGATCCACGACCAGGACCTACAGAAATTCGCTTCAGACCTGAATCACATCTGGAAGATGCTCGGTCGCAAGATGAAAGACGACGTCCGTGTGAACGAGGACCAATACTCGATCATCTACGTGCCCCATCCAGTGATCGTCCCAGGCGGCAGATTCCGGGAGTTCTACTATTGGGACTCGTATTGGATCATCAAAGGTCTGTTGCTCTCGGAGATGTACAGCACCGTAAAAGGTATGCTGAGCAACTTCGTCTCGATCGTGGACAAGATCGGTTTCATACCGAACGGCGGACGAATCTACTACACGATGAGATCGCATCCGCCACTTCTGATCCCGATGGTCGACGAATACCTGAAGACCACCAACGACTACGACTGGCTGTCCGAGAACTTCCATCTACTCGAGAAGGAGTTCGACTTCTGGATGACCAATCGAACGATCGAGGTCGAACTGGACGGCGCCAACTACACGCTGGCAAGATACTACGAGGAGTCCGCTGGACCCAGACCAGAGTCCTACAAGTAAGGCCCAACCCCCCTCCGCACGTTAAGCAAGCTACGGTGTCGCGTTTTTAGCGAGATCGTTTTAACAATCGGGAATGATTTTTATCGATCAGAGAGGATTATCTGACCAGCCAGAGCTTTCGCACCACGGAGGAGAAAGAGAACTACTACGCGGAGCTGAAGACCGCCGCCGAGTCGGGCTGGGACTTCTCCAGTCGTTGGTTCATACACGACGGCACGAACAAAGGTAAACGAGGTGTTCCGTCATCGACGATAAGTCAATTTTTTTTTCGGCGCCGTTTTTTTTCTCTCTTTTTTTCATCGTCGAATTGTTACAGTAAACTCGCGGTAATTACCCGCATTTGGGGCTTTAGAGGCGGGCAATGCTAGGAACGGGTAATTATCGAGAGTCAATAGGACGTGTGCTTTTGTTACTTTGATCATTATTTAAACATATTTAGATGTGTATAATATAATAATTTCGGAGTCCAAAAGAATTACTTCGAGTCAAAAGCAAATTAATAACTATTACTATAAAAGCACAACACACCTCCAAAATTGAAAATTTGCAATTTTTTTTAAACTATTTTTTCTAAAATGTGGACGTGCTGGGAAAAAATAATTTGCAGATTCATAATATTCAGCTCATAAAAGTCTATCAGAAACGCCTATTATCTGTACTTATCCAGCAGGCAGTTATCGCGAGTGTACTGTACATGTATTTGGTTGTCCCAGAAAATGTCGCGCATTTTATAATTATTAGATCGTCCGAAAAGTTCGTGCCGTTTCAGGCACCACTGTCTTTATTACCATTTTTCACCGAAGAAAGAAAAAATCGTCTGATCATTCTCGAAATAGATTTTGAATATAAACGTTGTTGGAAGTTGACTTCTTTGCTTTTTGTAAAATAGAGTGTGAGATACAAGCGCAAGAAATTTAGTTACGCATTATGAAATATAAAAAACAACAATATATTTTTTTATAATTTATATTTGTTATTAAAATATAATTCATTAAAGTTTATAGTATTAACTCTATTTATCATCCTCTCAAAAAGATTATTTACTTCTGTTCGTGGAAGAATTCGATGTCAGAAAAAACCTCCGGAAACAGAGAAGTCAATCAGAGACCTATTAAAGAGATTTTTAACCGGAAGGATAATTTTTTGTGTAACTGTTAGGATAAAATTACCCAATTATAAGAAACTGCAACAGGACGTAGAAACTACATTTGCTGATGAAGTAAGATAGAAAGTAATAATTGTGAGTCGTAATTCTGCCTTCCAATACGGCACGAACTTTCCGGACGATCTAATATTTCGCCTCCTAGTTGTTTTAAATCGCTTACGGAAGTGAATCGATAGATGGCTCTGGAAAGCGAGCCCGTGCTTTGAGTGAACAAATATTATTTCTTTACGTTAATATCAAAACATTACAGATAAACATGAATTAAATTTCACATCATTATCCACTAAAGTAAGAAAATAAACAGTCACAAGTTTAAAGATTAACTAAGCCAACATCGATGTGAAAAGAAAAGACTCTTGGCGTCGAACCAGTAGCATGGATCCTTGATCTACATCGATTCGTCGATTCAGTCAGAGAATTTTATCGACATCCACCGTGCATCGTCACCTTCGCCAGCAAATAATAAATGGACTCGACAAACAAAATATTTTCTGGAACAACCAAATATTAACAAGAAACGATCGTAGATCGCCTGGTAGGATCTAGCAGATCAGAAACACAGGGTTACTAGAATCGTCTCTCGACGATGCACGATTCTTTTTTTTTTCCGTGGTTTCTTCAAATCATTCGGGAACAAAGCGACGCGCCTCGAGAAACTGTGTCGGCAATTATTGTGCTACGCGTTCCGTATTATCCGAGATATCTCGTTGGAGATATCACGATCGGTGGCGTTCAAGGCCCCAACGGACGCCGTTCCGTTTCCCAGGTGAAAGCGGTGCTTCCCGCTCGAATACGAGTCGCGAGCTCGAAAATAAAAATCGTATCGCTACCCTTCGCGGCGTTTTTGATGTTCAACCGGTTGGGCAACGATCGTTTTCATCGATCGCGTATACAGGGTGTTGATAGTAATCTGGGACACGGATTTTGATGAGTCTCATATACAGTAAATCCTCGATGAGTGCTCGAAGGCTACTCGACACTGACAAGGAGGACTTTTTAATGAGGTTTAGCACAGTGATAGTATAAAGACAATATTTGTTTCAACTGCATATGACCATTAGTTTATGAAATATTTAATGTTCAGTGCCGAGGAGCCTTCGAACACTCATCGAGGATTTACTGTATGTTGTAGTGTAGGTGTAGTACACCAACATACAGTAAATTCTCGATGAGTGGTCGAAGGTTGGTAAAGGAACTCAATAGAAACATCCTGCAGTTCTTCGTTTGTGCTGATATTCGATTCTTTAGAGTGAAACACACCCCTTAAAGGTTAATATGTTCTCCTATTTTCCTGGATATCTTGAAAATTATACTAGATATCCAAAAATTGATAGAATAAAAATTTAATAGTTTTTCATGCTCTATAAAACTGTGCAATATAATTGTTAAAAATTTTGTTTTTTAAATAAATAAATAAACAAATTTTTAACAGTCTCATTACAGAATTTTATACAGCACAAAAAGCCATTAAATTTTTATAACAACAATTTTATGATATCTATCATAATTTTTAAGGTATATAGGAAAATAGGAAAATTAACCTTTAAGGGGTGGTTTAATCCTAAAAAACAGAATATCCGCAAAAACGAAAAATTGTCCCCAATGCTCCTCTTGAGGCCCCTTACAAACTTAAAAAAATCCTAGACTTCTGGATACCGAAGTGTTCCCTTGTCAATGTGACAAGTAGAATCCACCCAGTAAAAACATCCCCACGTATTTCTTTATCGACACCCCGTACACCTAGGCGGAGACCTCGACCGAGGTACGGACACTCTAGACCAGTTCTTCTTCAGGTAATCTGACGAACTTGAAAACGAGATACATTATCCCCGTCGATTTGAACTCGATAATATATCGGAATGCACAGCTGCTGGCCCAGTACAGTCAGCGGATGGGCAACGAAACGAAGGCCGCGTACTATCGGCAAAGAGCGGACGAATGGATGAAGGCAGTGACAGCCGTGCTGTGGCACGACGAGGTAGGCGCCTGGCTGGACTACGACACTCTGAACGACATCAAACGCGATTACTTCTATCCAACGAACATTCTGCCGTTGTGGACAAATTGTTTCGACGTGGCCAAACGGGACGACTACGTTTCGAAGGTGCTCAAGTATCTCGAGAAGAATCAGATCATGTTGAATTTAGGCGGTATACCGACCACCCTCGAGCACTCCGGCGAGCAATGGGACTATCCGAATGCTTGGCCGCCGTTACAGTACTTCGTTATCATGTCGTTGAACAACACCGAGGACCCGTGGGCCCAGAGACTGGCGTACGAGGTCAGCCAACGATGGGTACGGAGCAATTACAAGGCGTTCAACGAGACGCACAGCATGTTCGAGAAGGTAACTATTCGAAGGTCTCGACTATGATAGAATAATTGGCTGAATGGTCGACGAAACTTACAAGGAAAGGGCCTCAATTTCGAGTCGCCGATTTTAATGGGACTTTTAGGATATGTAGTTGGCTCCTTTCCTTTTACAAATCAATACAAGGGGTCCCACCTAACTTGAGCATCCTAAATATGTCAGTAGGACACCCTGTATAGGATCAAATACTCAGAATGTTTTTCAGTCATTTGCTTTCGAAGTTTCCTGTGTAACTTGGAAAAGTGTTGGGCCTTATCCTTGTTAGTTGGCTAAGTAGAGCAACGATCGAACCAGAGCGTACGAATTTTTCCAGACGTATAGCTCTTTTTTTTCCAGCTTAACACGCCTTCGATTCTTTTGTCACGTTCGCTGTCTCATTTCTTTCAACCCCCAAAACACTGTGATTTGTACAAGTAAAAATTCTTCCTTTCTTAGAATTTCGTAATAGCAACAGTTTTTTGGGGCGTTATTTCGACTGATACTTGTCGTGGGACACCCTGTACATTTGTCCCATATTCGAATTTTTCTAATTTTTGGATACTAACCACAGTAGTCCCTGTTTAATGGACAATAATCGAAACTTAGGTTCGCTTGGCGACAGTTATCGAGGGAGACAGATGGTTCAGATATTGCCGACTGGTCTCAGCGCTTCGGTGGCGAGAATGGGAAACATTCTGTGTGAGTGAACTATAGAGAGAAAGGTTCGAACAGCTGTTTCACGATCTGTAACACAGATAACGTGGAGACGCTCGTTCCGTGGAAGCGGTTCCAGGAATTAGTGGGAACAACTCCGCGGCAATTAAGCGGGGAAAAAAGTACGTCTATTAAACAAGGACCACTGTAATTATCTAATAATGTCTATGACACATAGAGAAATGGAATGTTTTCAAAAAACGTGTCTCGAGCGTTTCATAGCAATATTGACATTAATTAACGTTAGCAACACTACGGAATAGCCATTCCTTTCCCTGCGTTCAAGATGAACGTATGGATCAAACGTGACCCGGCACCAGCTGGACGAAGGTTGATCAGTCGTTATACAGGGTGTTCCTCTTCAAATAGGCCACCTAACTATCTTCTCTATCTGTGATCATACGAGGAACATTTTTTATGTAATTTAAATGGTTTCAAGAGATGAATCAGATGGTGGAAAAAAATTGTATAAGTGAAATTAAAATTTGTAGAGTTCAAGGTCATTTCAAGGTCATACTATTATACATGGAAAAATGCATAATAATGTTGGCTATAACATACAACGGGAAAATTATGTACATAATAATATTTTCCTCTCACATATTCTCTCCGTCATCAGAAACAAGTGAGATATTTAACACTAAACCTACCACGACCAGTCAAATAATCAGTTCCACCGTTCTAATTCCTGTCTCTTTGAAGGATTTGGTAGGTTCAGTGTTAAGATGCTCACGTTAGGTGGGACACCATCAGTAAGTGAACAGTTTGGAGAAATTTGTAGCGTGCAATGATCGTCGAAACGTCAGATCGACGTCAGAAACGAACGGGTTCGATTTCGGTTCGCAGTACGACGCGACGGTGTCGGGGGGCCACGGGGGCGGTGGCGAGTACGAGGTACAATTGGGTTTCGGCTGGACGAACGGACTCATCATGGACTTGCTGGCCAGGTACGGTGATAGGTTGACGGCTGATGACCATTTCGTGCCCGACGACGTTGTACTGAGCGCGGCGCCCCAGCAGGTGGTCGTGTCGACGGCTGGTCAGGTGATGACCGGCATCCTAGCGTTGATTATATCGCTCGCCGCAGGATTCATAGGGTGAGGTGAGTGTCATGAAACACGTGCTTCTGTCACTCAGAGATGGGCAAACTCATTATCCAGATAAAATGTTTCGAACAACGAATAAACGATAAAAAAAAGTATTTCGTCATTTTTAATCGTTTAAACGTGGAAATTTCAATTTTTATAATAAAATAATATTTCTTTACGAATGAATCGACAATTGTGTAAACGATAAATGTCTAGTAATCGGAATCTGAACCGCGCCAAGGAATTTGTTTCGTTCAATAACATCCACCATTGTCTACAGCAAACGCATAAATGATTAAATTAATCTGGTTAACAATAACACTTTTTTTCGATCGAACATTTTCACACAAAACGACAGTTTCGTGCGTGCACCTCAATCCCAATACTTCCAAAAACTGTGCTCGTATTGGACTCGAAATAACCTACGCCTCTATTCTGCTTTCTGTTTCAGATATCCTTCTTCTGGTCTAACGCGCCTAGGGGAATACCTTTGCGAGAGCAAACCGTTGTCGATAGAATCGCGTGTGTTATCGGCGCGATCGCGTTCTCTCTGTCGATCCAAAGGCACAAGTGCACGCGTTCGCGGCCGATCGTCGTTTGTCCTCTTTGCTTTCCGCCCAGAGGCCCGGTAGGAAGCCAAGGAAACGAACCGATTAACGGCGGACCAAACGAAAGCGAGTGCTGGCACTGGCAGACACGAGAATCATTGTTCGTTAGAGCTAGTTTGTATACGTTTGTTGGCTGTTGCCGAGGACGGGACCGAAGCTGGGTTTGACCATTGAACCTGTTTCGACCGTTCAGGGTACCAAAATGTAGTCTAAGTAACTTCCAAGAGAGCGGAGAGACACGTGATTCCATAGGGTTTTCGCACCGAATCGTCGAGCAGGATTCGCGAGACAGTGTAGGATCCAGAGTAAAGCGAAACACGAAATTTCGCGAGGATTAGGAATTTTCCTTTTTCTTTTTCGGCTCCATTCCAACGCGAAAGTTTCGATCTTGCGGAGAAGGATAACAATTTTTCACAGTACAGGAATCTGCAGTTTTGTCGGAAAAGTACCGTGTGAATGATTCCATTTTTATTCTATAGAAATGGAGAGATCGTTTGGTGGAAATCGTATTGTCCAGATACAGTAAATTCTCGATAAGTGTGGAACAGTTATCGTATAGCAGTTCGGTTTTGTAATTCTTTTCGGCGGCGACGTAGACATTTAACGTAGAGATCTTTCGGGCATTTAACATAGAGGATGTATCTGAACATTTAACGTAGAGATCTTTCGGGCATTTAATTTGGAGATCCTTGTGAACGGTTAACGTGGAGATCTTTCTGAACATTTAACGTAGGGATCTTTTTGAACACTTAACGTAGAGATCTTCCTGAGCGTTTAACGTGGTGATTTTTTTGAGCATTTATCGAGAATTTACTGTACAGCCTTAATGGTACCTGGAGTTCCCGATGACAAGTGGGTTCCTATCTATCTTGAAAAATTAATCGACGATCGTGTCTCTCCGATCGTTACCTTCTCGCGGCTTGTCCCACCGCGATCGAGAGTCGATCATTACGAGAAGCCAATACTTAACCATTCCATTACGCGTGTTCGATCCGTCGCGCAGGATGTCTGTGATTTCTGAGGGACTTAGAATCGCTGGTCGAGAACACGTTCCTACGATACCCCCAATATTTCCGCCAGGTTCGATCATATACACACATATATATATATATACGTAGTTTTATCGACGTTCACGAGGACCTTACCACCACGTGGTCGTAGATAGATGCGACGATATAGCATCCTCTGTCGATGTTCGAACGATCAAACGAAAGATCGTTCTGGCGAGACCTCTCGGGGATAGGGCCATAATCGTTCTTAGTATTAGTAGAGAATAGTTGACTGCCGCGACGAAGCCAGAGATCGGGGTGAGTAACGAGAACAATCGAGTGTATCCATGTTTCGAGTGGATTCGTTGAAGAGGAAAGCGACTCCATGATTACCATTGCAGTGCATCTGGTTCAGAAGTATCGATTACAGGTGTATAGGGACAAATTACGTTAGATTTACCAACAAGTATGGTAATACATTTGAAATTTAAAACGCCTTGATAATAGAAGGCTACTTCTTGGTACATGTAACACAGTGTTTCTCAACATATTTGAATCGTGGCCTACCCCAACGCCTCAAAGATTTCGATGCCCCCTAATAGTAAACCTAAGTTTTGAAGAAGTTTAATAGTTGCTTCAAATAGGAAAGGGCACATAGGTAAAACTGTTGTTAAAAATATTCAAATTGCGCCCCACGTTGGGAAACACTGGTCTAACCGTTAACCCTTCCGTTGCTAAAAATGTCCGAAAACAACCGTTTATAATTACCAAAATCACTGCGATTCCACGGCTGACATTCGAAGCTTAAAAATCGAGAGGGTTAGAAAGAATAGGAGACGCAATCTCGACATCTCGAAACAAAGGATTCGTTTCGATCGATCGAAGGAAAACGCGTTCGTCGAAACGCCCCGCGGAAATTGGCGGATCGAGAAGAGTAGCGGATCTATCTAGTCAGATCTAGACACACTGAATTGTGTTTACATCGCGTTTCAAAGAGCGGTGTACAGAGACCTGAGAACCGCCAAAGTTGCTGCTCCCTCGATCCCGCGATCACTTTGGTCTCCCGACTAAAGGGCTGAAATGGCTGAAATACGATTAGACGGAACGAATTCCAATAGACGATAGGAAAAGAGAGTGTTATATAACAAATTGTTAAACACAATTTTGCTATAAACACGGTTTTATAACTTGTTACAAAATACCTTTTGCACAAGTCCGTAACACGTTTGTACAACATTTTTCATCTTATTATTAACAGTGCCGTCACATTTGACGGCCCACATGTTACAGACTCTTCACAATTATAGTCTGGCTTGTTCTACACGATTATTGTCCAGGCGTTATCCCCACCACTAGAGAGCCCGTGGAACCTTTGAAACGCATACACTTGAAAAAAACGAATTTACGAGAATCTGAAGCATTTCTCCCTATTTGATTATTGTCCCAGCGCGGACCCGAGTTCGGGACAATAATCGAAAAGAATCTGTACTTGCTGTACAACACGAAAAATGTTAAGTAACATTTTTCTTTCTGTTCTTCTAACAAGTTTTATTACTTTGCTATATAATTTGTTATGCTACGTAGTGTAGACGCAGCTTAACCGGGGGCAAACGGCGCTGGAGGCGCAGCCGTAGTCGTCCTTGAATCTTCTGTTAGAGTAAGTTCGCATTAGACACGTTGCATTTGCAATACGCGGCGCGGATCGTCCTTTGAACGATTCATCGTTACACGCACACACCGTTTAAGGTAGAGAGTTATAGTTATACGTACTATATATCGAGTAGACGCGACGTTAGAGCAGCGGCCCCCGTTATCGATCGCGTGTCTGATATTCAGGCCGTGGACGCTGGATG
The DNA here is from genome assembly GCF_001272555.1 of Dufourea novaeangliae. Lineage (NCBI taxonomy): Eukaryota > Metazoa > Arthropoda > Insecta > Hymenoptera > Halictidae > Dufourea > Dufourea novaeangliae. The sequence continues at coordinate 1,250,879 of NW_015374081.1, read as the reverse complement.
TGAAAATAAAATCTATCGCAAACGCACATTGAAAGGATGAGATTCGTTGATTTCGTTCGTTATTTTCGCGGCTTCTTCAGGTCTGGTTGTGATCCTTTTTTTTTTTTAAGAGGGACAAAAAGATCGATACTGTGACTCGATGAAGTAAACGGTCCAGGTCTTTGGGCCTTTTATCGATCGATATATACCGAGCATGCTTCCCCCTGATCCATCTGCCCGTCTGTGTGCTGACTTTTAAATAAAGTGAATAAATCAGAATAATCTACCCAACCTGATCCCCAAACGTCTGACAATGTCTCGCGATTATACACCTGTGCATCCTGGAATCCTTTGTTGTTGGATAACTGTCTCGATTTGTTTCATGGAATAAAAGATACGCATCGCTCTGCTAGAGTTAGTTATCTCTCACTCAGGACAAACTATCGATGGGTTAAACGTACTCCAGTGAATTCTTTTTTCCTGAAGCCAGAAACAAAACTGTATTACCTGCCAGTTGACTTTACGATCACACTGTATTTTTTCCGTCGACGGCGTGCTATACAAACTGCGATAAAGATGTTTATGAGAATCGCAAGCTGTATGTGCAACGAACCAACCAACATTGTCTTGCATATTACCATATCTACCTTCCCTTTCCATTCACGTGGAGCACAGAAATAACAAATCGAAATCTTCCAAGTCTCCTCGACTCACGTGTGTTCCATCGAAGAGACTATTAACATATAAACCTCTTAACCATCATAGGGAAATTTGAGTTTTCGTTCGTTCTCCGTTTTTTCCCTCGATTTTTTACCGTTGGATTTTCTGAAGACCGGCCAGATGGTGAGCAAACAACTAGCTATGCAGTTCCTTGGTCACTGAATTAGGATCATTCAAAAAAATCTCAGCATCTTACATACTTTTGGTAAAATTGAACGGTCTGAACGTAAGTTAATAATAAAGTTTATTAACTAATAAAATACACACATACTTTTACAATCTTTTTTATTTTTTTACGCACGTAGAGGAAAAGAAGGTTTTCTCCGAGGTTTTCAGTTACGGTTTGAAGGGCTGGACACATTTGGAGTGCAACAGACGACAGAGATTGGCTTGAAGTTTATTATAACGATCCATAATACAGAAAATATAATAATGCAAAATTGAAATAAACACATAGTTACGGTACACTTGTCACTGATACTCTAGAATAAATATGCACTCAGTTCTGTTCGTCACGCACCGTGCAGTTCTCGCAATAAACACTGGATAGCAATAAATTAATAAGATACAATGTACAGCAACAGACAAATTATTAACATGTATGCGTATAATATTTGAATAGCGAATACAATTTGTAATTAAATTTCGTTCAAGCCTTTCAATTTTTCCGAAAACACGAAAAATGTTGAAAATTGTAAGCGGCCCGAATTCAATGGCCAGGAGCTGTAGATCGTTGTCGAAACCACTGCACTTTCCCAATTGGAACAACAATTTCCTCAAAATTCGATCATGATGATCGTCGAGCACGATCTTTCCAGGCTAGAGCGCCGCGAACGATCCGCGGTTCGCTGGATCGCAACCGGAAATGGCGACGGCGGCGAACTGACGACACGCGAGCGCATCGTCGCGAGGTGTCGCGGTTCCTTCGTCGCCGTGCTAGATATCGGCCGCCAGATCCAGCGGAACTTTCCATTCAGCGCTTTGAAACTGACGTACAATAGATCTCGTCGCTCCTGGAGATCTATCGAAAATTGTGAACTCGCCTTTTTGCCCGTGGTTGTTCTCTTTTCACGCGACGATCGATCAGGCAATTTCCACGCTAGGTCGATCCTTTCGATTCTCTGGATCCTATGGATCCTCACGACCTTCTGTATCTTATCGATCTTATCGCTCCTCTAGATCCTCATGATCTTCGGGATCTTCTGGATCCTCACGATCTTCACGATCTTCTCGATCCTCTGTATCCTCACGATCTTCTGGATCCTCACGATCTTCTGAATCATCACGATCCTCTCGATTCTTTGGATCCTCTCGATTCTTTGGATCCTCACGATCCTCTCGATGCTTACGATCCTTCAGATTCTTTGGATCTTATGGATCCTCTGGATCATCTCGATCCTCTGAAACCTATGGATCCTCACATCCTCTTAATCCTCTGGATCCTCAGGATTTTCGTGATCTACTGGATCCTCAGGATTTTCGTGATCTACTGGATCCTCACGATCCTCTGGATGCTTACGATCCTCTAGATCCTGTGGATCCTCTGGATCATCTCGATCCTCTGAAACCTATGGATCCTCACATCCTCTTAATCCTCTGGATCCTCAGGATTTTCGTGATCTACTGGATCCTCACGATCCTCTCGATGCTTACGATCCTCTAGATCCTGTGGATCCTCTGGATCATCTCGATCCTCTGAAACCTATGGATCCTCACATCCTCTTAATTCTCTGGATCCTCTGGATCCTCAGGATTTTCGTGATCTACTGGATCCTCACGATCCTCTCGATGCTTACGATCCTCTAGATCCTTTGGATCTTATGGATCCTCTGGATCTTATGGATCCTCTGGATCATCTCGATCATCTCGATCCTCTGAAACCTATGGATCCTCACATCCTCTTAATCCTCTGGATCCTCACGATTTTCGTGATATTCTGGATCCTCACGATCTTCAGGATCTTCTCGATCCTCTGTATCCTCTGGACCCTCTCGATCCCCTCGATGTGTACCGAGCATCATTTTACCGAATTGTTCTGCGAAAAGTGTACTAACAAGTGCACGTGAACGCACGCAGGGACGCGCGGACGTTCGGGCGAGTGGGCGTGACAGGAACACGTCGTTCAACCGTTTGACGCCGAGATCTCGCGAGGTCCGCCGATTTCAAGGATGCACTCGTTTCTCGACGACGTTGGCTAGCTGGCCAGCTGGTTAGCTGATTTCGTTATGCGTGAGAGCCAGACGCGAGTCTTCGTTCCCTCGCGTCCGTGAACACTCCCCTCCCCCCAGCGAGCGTACTTTCGAAGCGTGGACGTGTGTTACGTCACTTTATAAAACGATGGAACATACGCGGGTTACGGGGGCGACAACCACGGTTCTCCCGCCGTTTAACCCTTTAACTCCTAGCGTTGCACCGGTGCAAAGCACAATTTCAAAAGTGCGACAAATTCTGTCACCGATTAAACATATTTTATGTAGTAGTTCTTATGAACTCACCCTGTACATATCAGTTTCATAATTTTAAAATAATGATTTAAGAGTCTGGGCGTTATAGGGTTAACGAAGGAATCACTCGAATTGTCCGTCCTTGAACTTCCACGTACTTCTGCAAGTGTAGCGTTTCGGTGCCTATTGTTAGCCGTACAGTAAAGCAACTGTGGTGGTGCAAAAAACGTGCGGTCTGTGTTGCGATCTATTGGCAATCGCTTAATGGAATGGTGGTGGCTTGCTTAACGAGCAATCGTGTGATCGAAGTTTAAAATCGAGGGCACGATATATAGACTACCAACTTGTTGCGCGTGAAACATCGTTTCATCGTGTCGGCAGAAACCACGTTAATCTTGGAACTATTCCCAAACGACTTAACGGTCTCCGTTTAACGAACGTAACCGATTGCAAATTTTGTGTTTTACTTATGATGATTTTACTGATTTATGTTGACTTTTAATTTACTATACATTTTATGTTATACTATATGATACTAAATTATGCTGTATGTTATATGTATTATATTATACAGTTTAAATTAGTGTACATTCAAGTCTGATCGTCCGGGTTCATAACAATTCGCTTTTCGGGAACAGTTTATCAAGTACCAACACATTGTCGCAACCAAATCTAGAATATAGGATCCACGATCTGATCTGCTCTTCATATTCCTATTGTGACAAATTTAAAGAAGTCCAACAGTTGCGTCCGTTTTCTCTTGCTACCGTGGCATTACTATATCAAAGGGTTCTCCGAAGTGATACACGGCTCAAAACAACCAGAGGATCATCTGTCTTAATCGCGTTTCTTTCATTACATTTGTTTTTTTTCTTCATATTTTTACATTAGCGACCCTCAAAATTGTTCTGAGCAGTGTAAACAATATCGATTTCAATTCGATCGAACGACCAATCGCTAACATTTATTCCGTTTGCAGGATGGTGGTGTACAAAAGGCGGCACTACTACGTGCCAGGGCCGTCGACCATGCCGAATACAAGGAAAGTGATACCGCCAAACAGCAACCTTTACCGGAAGAGGATCGCCTACACCGAGCTGAAGGACATGAACAACGATTGACGATCGGTGCTGATCTAGAGGATCGATTCATTGACCGATTAGAGAGTGGAAAAAGAACGGGTGATATACGGTAAAGGGGCAAACGGAAACGGGTGAACAAAAAGAGGGACGAGGGGGACCGGGCAACGACGTCGCTAGGCCGTCTGGGTCCTAGCGCAACCACGGGTGCTGGCTGGCGTCGTGGCCCGAAAGTGGACGGTGTGTGCAAGGTGACGAACAGAAAAAAGCGCTCTCTCGGTGTGCTCACCTTGCCGAAGGCTAGAAAGCTTCGTGAACGAACGCTCTACCTTCGATTCGTCGAACAGCGACGGCCGCCGCGCGATCTTCGTCTCGGACTAGAGGCGGATCGCACAGTTCTAGATGGCGTTCTGATCGCAGGGTTCTAGATGGCGTTCTGATCGCACAATCCTAGATGGCATTCTAACGCGTTCAGTTTTCAGTTCTAAACGGCGTTCTGACGCAGTCACAAGGAGAGTTCTTCAGGTGTAACGCAGACTTTTTGATAATATTTAGTAGAGTGATAGAACGTGGAATCGTGAGACCCATGATATTTATTTCAACCGCGTATAGCCATTATTTTATGAGATATTTAATGTTTGCACTCGACTGTCCCTTCTGAAGGAACAAAATGTATGGAAAATTAGAAATTCCGAGTGCAAAGATTTAAATTTGTAGGCTATATACAGGGTGTTCTCGAACTGATGATACAACCCGAAAGGATGTGATGTTACACACAAAAATAAACCGAAAATGTAGAGTAAAAATTTTGCTTCGTTTTCGGGAGCGTAAAATTTGAAAATCGGCTGGACACACGTGCAATTGAATAGGACTTTGTTAACGCGTCTGTTCATTACATTCCGTTTCTATTTATTGTCATCACGAATACATACACGTTTTTGATGAATTTCAAAAATTATCTTGCGAACGAAGCATTATACAAGAATATTTGGTTGCATATTTTCGACTTATTTTTACATGTGGAATCACATTCTTTCTGGCTGCACCACCAGTTCGGAAACACCTTGTACATAGACTGCAACTTTAAAATTAAATACTTCATAAATTAATGGCAACATTGGCTTCAGTATTCCAAGTTCTATCACTGTGTGCTAAACCTCATTAAAATGACAGCGTTATGCCTGAGGACCAGTTCTTGTCAGTTCTAGATGGCGTGCTGACGCGCTCGGTTCTGGACGGCGCGCTGACGCACTCATTTTTAGACAGCGTTCTGACGCGCTCGCGCGTGTCCTCGACGCATCGAGTCAACCGAGAAGAATTATATTTTCTTGGTGCTGCGTCTAATACCAGCAAATGCCTCCCGGATGCATCCATCTTGTCCTTAACACGTTCGCTACCGGCGATACGCACGTGTCACGCTGCGATTTTTCATGCGAGATGACGTGTGTCCAATTTTCCTGTCAACACATTAAGTGCCAGTTTTCATTGTCGGATTAGTGTCATAATACGAGGCGTTTAAGTTACTGTTATCGAGGTAAAAAGTATTTGCGTGTTGACGCGTGTTTATATCGAGCCATTATTTTACTGTTAAATGTATTTCTAGAATAGTAGCGAGTATAACTTTGTTGTGCCGTTTACCGACGACTACTGTGGGCATTTAATGCGTTGAAAGGCAAACGAAGTCGTAAGGCAAACGAAGTCGTAAGTAAAAGACAGTGAAACGAAATCTTTAACGATGATCAGCTTGATTTTTCTAGTTTTTTGTGGAAAACCGAATCTGTAATATAACAGTCGGGGAATATTTATTAAATCAAATTTTAACAATTTGTAGTGCCTACTTAAGAAGGCATGTTGTACCGATCGAACATGGTTTGTGACAAACGGCGGTAGTGAACGTGTTAAAAATTAGTTGCACGTCAAGATATAGCGTGGTGTATTGTGACTTGTGGAACCCGTTTCAGTGGTGAACAAGAGACGTAGAACTATTATTGAAACAAGTTTCTATAAACAAGTGCCCTGTTAGACCTTGTTCCTGAGCTATTACCATTTTTGTATTCGAGTGATATTAAATAGTTTACTTTCTATAGAAAGTGTTCCAACTGACCGTCTTCAAAAATTGCTTTACAGACTCCTCTCGATTATCGTCTGGCTTGTTCTACACAATTATTGTCCTGCCGTTATCCCCACCACTGGGGAGGCCGTGGAACCTTTGAAGCGCATACTTTGTTGCCCCTCCGCTTTTATTGCCAAGGCTTCGGACAAAAAACGAATTTACGAGGGCCTGAAGCATTTCTTCCTATTTGATTATTGTCCCAGCGCGGACTCGAGTTCGAGACGATAATTGAGACGAGTCTGTACTTCCAACAACTTGAATAAGAAGCTCAGGATAGGACACTTGTTTGTGCAAACTCATCGCCAACGTCTACTGAAATGGGTCTCATACATCAAGAACCACTCTGTACATAATCTCGCGGCCGTTGAATTCCTTTCGACTTTTGAAGACTCGAACCGTGTTTAAAATGTAGGAATCCGCGTAATTAACTGTGCGTCATTGGAAACAGGGTCGAAGGAGCAAACTAACCTCACTCTTTTTGCAAATGTCGGTTACGCAGTCGCCGTCGAAAGGAATTCTTCGTAATCGCCCTGTGGCGTGTTTTACTTCCGTGAAGTAAAAAAGGACCCCAATCCGCGGAGGCTACTCGATGCAAAATTTGCGCTCCAGGACGGACAAAACGATCGACAATAAAGTGAAATTTTGGGAGCGTGAATCGAGGCCGCGCGAAACGCGGTTATCAGCGGGTAGGATAAAGAGGGTGCTACGTTCGACATGTGTGCATTATTTATGGGTGCGTTTAGACAATTGATAATCAAGTCACGATTAATATAGGTAAAATTAACGATGAAAATATTGTATTTTTGCTGATATTTTTGCAAGGGAATCCGTTTAGCTTGCGCACCTTAGTCACCGTTGATGCCGGCGACCGATATCGTGCACGACTACTGTTCGACTCGTCTTTGCTTTGAATTTAACGTGTGGAACACTCGATGATCGTTGCTCGATGTCCGACGATCGTCGAGCCTTCCCGCGTCACTTCGATGCTCTCTTTAAGTTCCTTTTCGATACCGATTCTCGGTCTTTCCTTCACACGTTTCGAAACAGTCTGTTCCCGGACGATGACCACCGAGGCTATCCTACTTAATACTATTACTATCGTTGGCCCCAATCTTGTGCACGATGCGTTCTCGTCGCGACAATGGTGACGAGACAACGGACGAAGATTCACTCGACGAGATCGCCGTTTAGACGAAAAATTCGTATTTTCCGAGTCGATTCTCTTCTGCACAAAGCAACATGCTATAAAATACTGGGCACAAAGGTCGATTTGTGTTATCTGCTCCGAGCACGTTGTTGAAACGGGATGGTTGCGTTCGAACATAGATTCTTTTAGACATTTATAATTGTTATTAAAATAAGCAGCATGTAATTGCTTTAGCATATAAGCGAGAGTAACGTATTTTTTATAATTAGTATCATAATTGGAACATTGATGCATTACTTACTTTACTTATATTACACCACTGTCCCCAATCTCTCTTTCTCGTTTCTTCGAGGGATGGTTTTACCTGTTAAAGTTGCCTCTCAGCGGATAAAAAAAAATTCGTATCCCTTATTTTTGACTGCTTAACAAACATACGAAGATTCATCAAAATCGGAGGGGGACACGTCCGTGCCTTCCCTTGTCAGTCGATATTATAAATTAACCTTAAATCGAGTCTTCGAAGGTCTTGATGTGTATGCATGTGACGTCGATCCAGAGTGTATCTTCGTTCGAATAGACGCTACGGAACACGGAAGAGACGTGGCGACGTTTTGGATTCGTCGTCACGTCCCTTCCCTACCTCTGAAATTGTCCCGAGTTCCTTTTGTAAATAGTATCACTTTTTACGTTTCTTCTCTCAAAAGCCGGTCCTCTTTGGCCTTCTTGTTAGTTCGACCGACGATCGAGCTTGCGCGTCTGGCCGTTCTCCGGAAGACGTCGCTTGTGTAGCGTGGAAAGTCGGCTATATTTTTTCGTCCGGCCACGCAAACGAACGATTTTCGATGTTCGAGCTTCGTAAGCGCTTGTAGCTAGTATTAAAAATTTGTACGATGTATCGAGGACAAGAATTCTCGACACTTTGACTGCCGTGTCAGCTGACGCCATGAATGCCAATGTAATTACATGCCACACGTTGAAGTGTAGTTTTGTAGACAAGATATAGCGAACTCGAAAATTTTATAGCTTAAAACACAAGTGTCTTTCACACAACAGGACGAACCTATTATCTCAAGTTCGTTTGCGATTAGTTTGATTGTAAGAAGCAACAAAATCTACAATGGCCCAACATGAAGGCTGCTGAACTCTCAAAAGATGGACATTTTTGGTAATTGCAGGGACATTGGTGTCTGGGTGCGATCTTAAATTGGTTTATAAGTTCGCTATATTTTAGGATATTAGAGTCTAAAGTTTTATTTAGAATGGTGGAAATTATTTTACAAAAATCAGTCTATTTTAACCCGAACAAGGCAACTGTTAACGATAGTCAAAGTATCGAAAGGATGAGCGCGTCCTCGACAGGGGTAACGTAGTCGAGACAACGGCTAAATCGCGCGTTTTGATCTTTATTCAGTGAAGTTGACAAAGGAGAGTAACATTACACGTACGTGCCCCGTTAGAACATTTAGTATTTCATCGAATATCATGGCGAGATGAATGATATTATTTAGGAAAGAAAACATCAAAAAACCGCATACTCGATGCTAATTATTATTACCACACTGCGGATGTTCGTGCAAATATATGTATAATTTTATTGACTACTTTACAAAAAAAGGAATCAAGTAGAAATCTGTTTATTCTACAAGGGGGATACTCCCGGGTTCTGAATAGTATAAAAACCTCATTAAACTTTTTACTGGTATAGTGTAAACGCATAAAATCCGCAGGGCAATTATTATATATAATCGTTTTAATGATTTTGAATATTGGAAAAATCGTTGAATTAGTTTTATCGTGGAAAAACAAAGCCAGGGTGATAAACATATTTGCGTAAACATAAGTAGGATTGTAGTTCGCTGCTGCCCGGAGGGCGCCGTTCAATGTTGCGCGCTTTAATTCCGAAACGAGCCAAGGTTTCGAAATGTTCCCACACCGCGGCAAATCGTTGCGTTACCTTTACGCAGGATATCGACACAATCTCGACGGAGAAAGCAATTGTCGAACGAGCAGGATACTTTCGGTGTATTGATCTAGGACATTTCTAGGAATAATTGTATACTCGTGTCGGGGAAGGGGAGGTTAGGAACGTGTACGTGTGTGAGTGCCTGGTGCTATAATATGACATGGTGTGTACGTATGCATTGTGTGTATATGTGCGAGCGAAAAACGAATTAAAAATTATCTCCTCTTCCCTCGGATCAATTTAGTTTGAATGACGAAAACAAGGTGCTTGGGAACTCGATCGATTTAAACGAGGATCGAAGGATTCTTTTTTTCTCGCGTGGTGCATTTACCGTTCTGAAACTTTTTTTTTTTCACGCAACGTCAGGGAAACCGATGCTCCGTGTATTATTTAATCCCCTTCCTCTGCTTATTTATTTATACGTCATTCATCATTATAAATACCACTGCGCGTGTCTCGTCGTTGCGTTACCTACCATTGACAAAAGGAGAAGACAGAAGAATGGTTAGCTTGCTTCGTTGTCCCCCGCGCAAAAGAACGGTGAACTTCGATCCCCTCGCGAACTAGAATCGTGACACACAAACACAAACTACACGTACACACTGTAAATGTATGATACTTTAATTATTGTGATACTTGGAAATAAGTAGGTACGTACGTGCCGTTGTATATTACCGTTTCTTTATTCGTTTCTCTCCCACTCCCCGGTCCCTCGTTTCGCGAAACAATTTTTTGACCGACTCCGCCGTCGTTGAAGATGAAACTGCTCGTACACACGATTCGCGAAATCGATGAAAGTGCTTTCCTCGTATGATCAACGATCGTTAAGTGCAGAACCCGTGTTATGGCACAATTCCGACAATTCGTCGGACAGAAACGTTATATTTCAATCGCGAAGAAAATCCCCGTTTGAAGTAATACGATTGATTAATTTTAGTTAGGCATGGGATTGTTCGGAGAGTTCGTAGCGTCCTTTGTTACCAGCCTCACCGAGGACAAAAAATCGATTAAACCAGTGTACGTGTACTGTTTCCAATATACATTTCAAATGTATCCTCTGTGCAATTTTCTAGTCGATTCTTTGTCTTCTCTCGAAAACTGAGGAAAAGCGTGAGTGAGAAAAAAGTGCATCTTCATCGTGACTGTGTTAAACAAGTAAAAGATAGTAGTATACCACTTCGACCGGGAAATTATATAATATCTACCTTGGTCGCCATATGTTAGATGATCATTCAATCAAATCACTATGTCAGGGATGAACTCTGACAGAAGTAAGTCTATCTATCTTTTTCAATTCCAAAAGGTAGAAATTTTCTGTAGTCGATGTAAGGACTTTATCTAAAAAAATGCATAAAAATTGTAAAACTGGAAAATGAATGTAAGATGTGAAGGGAGAACTCTTAGACCGCTATTCTACCTTTACAGATGCTACGAGCTTTTTCGAACAACACGATATTTTTAGCGTGAAAAATAAAAGTAGATAGGCAACACTGATTACAAATACAGAAATGTATGTATATATATATACACACACAGGGACATACACTCGATACATATCGAACGAGTTATGATGCGCAGGCGTGTCATTCGAAAATTTTTAGAAAGTTTACCGAATCCGTCATTTTTTTCTATGTAGTTATGTATCTGTAATTGTACGTTTTAATGAAAAGAACGCTCGTTTGGTAAATAAAGGATGAACGAAAAGAGGGAGACGGTTGGGGGTCATTTACCTTGACATCAGATTTTCGCCCTGTTCAGACGTATCGGTTCTGATGGTGCATTTCCTCAAAATAACTTGATTCACGCAGTCTTAAATGTTTCAAATATGTATTATCAGTCAAGTGTATGTGTGTGTAAATAGCGCCTTTCCCATGCGATCAGAACCGCTACGTCCGAACTAGTGATGGGCATCATCGACTAATGACTATTTAGTCGCAACATACTATCGACTATTTAGTCGACTGAAAGTAGTAGTTGGTTACTATCGACTTAGTCGATAGTGCCCATCACTAGTCCGAACACGGTCTTCGGTGTGAACCGCCGAAAGGAAGCCAACATTGTCAGGTTGAATAATTATTTATATTTGTTTACAATACCATGTAACAACAAGGAAAAATACTGAATTAAACGGGGATACCTTATTTGGTGTATCACACGGGCACGAGCTGATTAACGTTCTTCGCGATAGATCCTCTATGAATTGGCAATACAACTTAATACTTGTCATTGGTAAGTTCATTACGCGATCGTTCGGGTTCGCCGCTCGCGATTCACGCAGGCGTTCGAAAGTTTCACGTCATTTCGACCAAACACACTTTGCGCGCCTCGCGAATTCTCCACCTTTCACATAACGTTCGTTTCGCAACGTCGCCGCACGTTTCCTTGGAACGGAACGACGTGATATCCCCCGAAAGATGGATACTTCAACACGAAGTAAAAAAAGATAAAAATGAGATACGGCGTTAACAATAATAAATGATCAAATGGATATCCGCGTCGCTTAAATAGAAATGCGGTGAAAAAGTTTCATTGATTCAATGAAAGTCTGAGGTGCCAACGATTTCCTAACTGATTCGGTTCGGTTTTTGTGTACGCTTAATCGAGTGACTCAAGAATGTTGAAAACTGCGATCGTGACTGGGCAGTATCCATGAAGCGGCGTTTTCAGTGCAAATTTCACGCCGCTCCTCCGGGTATTCTCACGAAATACAAGGTCTAGAAAAATATATAGATGTATATGCAAAGTGTGTACTTTCTTTTTTTTTGTTTAACGTCGCTCGACCGTATTTAATTATCGACAAAGACACGACGAACGTCACCACCTTTCAATAATTAGAAAATTTAATCAACGATATATCTCGAGCGTGAAACGTTCTCAGGCTCGAATATTTGTGCTTTCCCCGTTCAATGCTTATACCGCGGGAAACGTGTTCATATCTCTCTATACACGGGGCAAAAATATCACAAAATTAATTCGAAAGTCACAGAAGTAAGATCCGTTACAGAAAGAAAGTCTTACAACACAGCGAACGGGCGGTCTATCGCTCGCTTAACTATATTAAGTGTAACTGCGGTTACATCCTACCAACTCGTGTACAATACAATGAAGAAAAGAAACCTTATTCTTCTGTACCTACGGGGTTTTGCGGGAAAGTTACATACGAACACACGACGAAACACGAGTAATTTCTTCTCCGTCGAAACACGCGTCTCTAACTTGCCCGATATATTCTTTCGTCACACACACACTTCAACATGTTCAAACGATATTCAGACACTAAACTTACGGAACGCACGGAAAACCGTCTCGATGCGTAGGTTCGATGATTCTTACCGCATTGAAGTCTGCCGGTATACGCCTCGAACGGTATGAATCATCGACAACACTGTGTACGTTTATTCGTTCTCGGATCAGTAAAGATCGATGCACACACGTACAATGTGTTGTTTCATTATAATTTCGCATCGCCGACACTTTGTGCGTTGTTATGTGCCAGTGATCATGCGACTGGCACAAGTCATTTTTGTCTCGTTTAAAAACTTTCCAGTTTCGCGTTTTGAACAAGAATGTTTTTTTCTTTCCGCGTAACGATACAACTATTAAGACTATTCAACTGAATATTTATAATGTCGGTCGATATAACCCAAAATGAAAGACAAATTCAATTTTTACAGATCATTGAGTTACACAACGTTGATAATCACTGACACATATTTTGAACGAAGTTGGGCACGAGTGCACGATCCTGTCGTGATAACGCAAAGAAACAAACGCATCGTAATACCGCACAGGTCGTGTGTAGAGTCTACAGTGTTGCCCGAACGACGCCCGCGAAGCAACGAAAGTATCACTACGCTTACTTGTCTCGGAAAAAAGAAACGACCACTGCATATTCGAAACTTTAGTAAATATAATACTAAAGGTAAAGTCGTCGATAAAAGCTGATAATTAAGCGCGTATTCGAAAACAGGCAGACATCGGTACCTAAACGATTAAAAAAAAAACATGAGCAATCGTCATCGATGAATGAAAACTTCCGGCGCACTCGTCCAAAATGGCATTAATAATCAGACTACGAATAAAAAATCAAGGGGAAGACAAATCGCGACGCGTCTATTACGAGCACTTTGGTGCAAACAAGTATACGTATGTGTCTCTCTCTCTCTCTATACATAATATATATACTATATATACACACTATATGCGTATGTGTCGCGTGTTTGATGAAAATGTGTAATAATGATTTGTGTGCGCAGGGACGTGTGTACGTGTTTCTCTTTTCTGTTTCTCAATTTTTTTCTTCCTTTTCTTTTTTTAGACAAAGTCACATCATTCGGCATTATAAATATAACCGTCTAATAGTTTCGCGTAATCCTAAAATAAATATCTATCACAAAAGACTGGTCTATAATAATAAAGTGGCTCTTGCGGCTTACGGTGTATCCCGTTTGTCATACCGTACACGGCTGCTTTCTTTTGTTCGACGATACAACGAATACAAATTACGACGGATCCTTATCCTAGAGTATTTACAAATTATACGGTATTAGTACTTTCATGTTTACGCTCTCGAACGCTGCGCACTCGCCAACACTCGTCTCGATAATAAATACGCCAATGACACGTGCCTTTCTCGCTATCACTTGTACTTACCGATAGTCGTGCAGTAGTACGCGGATACAATTAACGAATTCTAAGTATGGTGATAAATACTATGTTACGCAATGCTCGGGTAACCGTTCGGTCTCGGACGACGCGTCTCCTTCCACGATTCACGGGACGAATCGTCAGACGAGTATCCTTTGATGTCCTAATCGGTCCCCACGATCATTCGTAAAATCGTTCTTTGTCCAAACGCTTCGAGGCAACTCACAATCACTCGTATAAGAAGCACGACGAATCAATGGATTCGCGTGCTTGAGATCGCTGCGTTTACACCGCGCAGTCGTCGTTCTCACGATCATGCCGTTCGTGGTTCGTGTACCGTAATAACGGAGCCCCGCTGTTCACGGCTCCTGTTTCTTCTTCGTTATGCACGGAACACGTGACGATTTCCTCTGAAAGAAAAATTGCGTAAATAATATTTGTAATTGTTAGTAGATCGCTATCGGCCGATTTCTTTTTCTTCTTCAATAACGTGTGCTGAGAAGAATACACGAACGATACCAATGAAATATTCATACGTACCAGGTAAGCACAATTGTAACTGATCGCTACTAGGATTGGTACTGTCTCCTGTACCACTGTCTTTGCTGTGTTGTGAACTTGTTTCTAAATATAAATGTGTCTGTGTGTCTGGTATCGCGGTCGCTACAGCCGTTGACGGTTGCGCATTTCCACCTTGGGCAACAGCGTTCAGACGCCTCCTGGTCTGATAGATTATTACTACCCATACTACGGACGTACCAACAGCGCAGCATACTACAGTGATTATTATTAAACCCAGTATGTCGTCTTCGTTCACTGCAGCAGGACTAGAAGTAGGAGCTACGCAGAGAAATAAGGCATTGGTAACTGGGAATTTTATCAAATTTCCTTCAGATCAGTCTTAACGAACCTGGCTTCACCGTCAGATGGGATGCACCAACAACGCTACCTAATGAATTACTCATTTCACACTCGTAACTTCCAGCGTCGCTGGCTATAGTATTAACGATAATTAGTAACTGATCTTCAGCGGTGAAAAAGTGACGCTCGGTAGCCTGTAAAGGATTTCCGTTTTTGCGCCAGGACAGCTTCGGTCTGGGCATGCCGCCCGCCATACACTCCAACACGATCGAGCCGCCGACCATTATTTCCTTGTTCTCCATCGGTTTCACAAACGACGGAGTTTCTATCGAGGGAACAGAACAGGGTCACCATACGTCCGTTGCTGTACGCGAAAAGATTGCTCAGGGATATTTACCTAATATGGCCAGCGTAGCATTCGCGACAATAAGGCCAGCAAGATTTTGCGCAGTGCACGAATAAACACCGCTATCGGCGGTTTTCACATCAACAATGAATAATACATCGTCAATCGGCATCATGTGCATTCTTCTCTCTCTCGCCGCTGGAAAGTCATTTCCTCCATCCTTCTGCCATGCTATTTGCGGCGATGGCTGCCCTTCCGCGGAACATTCGAGACGAACGGTGCTCCCAGCGGTCACCCGTATATCATGCGGAATTTTTGAGAATGATGGATATACTGTAAACGTAAGGTATAAGTAATTCGTGCAATTTGTTCGCGATGAAAATGTAATCGACAGCAAAGAAGTAACGAAATGGTCGTTGGGACAAAGTCAGAACGGGAAATACGTTATCAATTGTGACAATGTATCTTTTCCTATTGATTTCAACAAGAACTCACTCAAAATGCTCAATTTCGCTTTTGCAGAATAGGTTGTCCCGTAGGTGTTCGTTACCATGCACTGATATTTGCCAGCGTTTGCATGCGTAACGTTTGTCAAGTGCAAAATGGAAGATGCCTCTGTTACCCCGCTACTCTCCATGGAATCAGTGTTTATTTGCAAATTGCCACTTTCCATTTCTATGTTGTCGTGCTTCCAAGTAAAATGCAACGGTGCATTAGCGGTGCTGGTCGCGCGGCAAACCAACGTTACATTATCACCTTTGATGCCCATTTGGCTCTTAGGTTCTTCGATTATCCTTGGTTTAGGATACTCGTCTATCGCGGTAGAAAATATGGTTAGATTAACGCGCGTTGTAAAGCAATTGAAAACAGACGGAATTTTAAGTTTCACGTGAAAAGCAATTATACTAACCACATGTAAAATTTTTGTGATGGAGTTGCGTCAATGACATACCCTGTAGCCAATGTGGATATCCGCAGTATACTTCCGCATCGCTGTACCTGTGCTCTCGTAACCACATACTTAGCCATTGTAAACCACAATCGCAGACCAAGACTCCTGTGTGTACGACAACAAAAGGTAAGTGTAATTGTTCTCGAGTATGTCCTTCTGATAGTATGGTATTATTGTTTATACGTACTCGAGTTCATCCGGAGTTTCATTAAACTGGTCATTGAAACAAAAGCATTTTCCTGAATGCTCGTTACATTGTTTCCGGTTAAATCCAATTCGGTCACGCTACTTAATCCTGTAAACGCTTTCTTATTCACTGACTTTATTCTATTGTGTGCCAATCCTAATTTCCATAACTGTCCCAATGGGCCGAAAGCGCCGTTGGTATCTTCCACCATGTACGATATTTTATTAAAATTCAATTCCCTTTAATAGAAACGACTGTTATAAAAAACAAACTGATCGATTTGTACCTGTATTTAGATTCCGTTTGTAAGTACTTACAGTATTTGCAAGTTGGGAGTCGAACCGAATGCACCATCTGAAATGTACGTAATTTGATTGTGGTCCATCTTGAGTTTTTCCAGCTTATCTAAATATTCGAAGGTACCCCGTTCAATGGAAGTTATCTCATTGTACGATAGATCTCTGAAATTAGGTTTCAAATTGTTATTTTACTATTCTTATTGTGCTCGTATAAAAGCATAATCGATAAAAATGTTACTAACAGTTCCACGATTTCTTTACACAAATCCCAAGCTTGCGTTTCGATCATACTTATTCGATTATGCGATAGCGTCAGTTTTTCTAAACGTTGTAATCCGAACAGGCCACCTTTCCTGACGGTAGTTAACGAATTAAAATCAAGTTGCAAAATCGTTAAATTTTTCAGCGGCCAGAACGCGCCATCATACAGCGTCTCTATCTTGTTTCTTTTTAAGCGTAATTCTTTAAGATTATTTAAACCTTTAAGACTAAGCCCTTGAATTGTCTGTAGTTCGTTTCTATTTATTTCTCTGTAAATGAAATATATTTTTATGTTCGTAGATATCTGTAGATGAATTGAATTTTTTTTAATTGAAATAATATAAGTAGCTTCTTACAATATACGCAAACTCTTCAAATTTGTAAATAGATCTTTCAATTGTGTCAGATGATTTTTGTTTAAGCGTAATTCCTCTAAAGAAGTCAAGTTATCCAGACTTCCATTTTCTATTACTCTTATTTGATTCATATTTAAGTTTCTGCAAAGATTATACAGCTGTATAAATTACTCTAAATATTTATATATTGGTATTATAGAACGTATTTAAAAAAATACAATGTACGTACAAATGCATAAGACAATTAGGAGCAAGGAAAGATCCATTTTTAATGACACTTATTTTATTCCCACTGATATCCAAACTCTGAAGCTGTTCTAAGCTGCGTATTGCTGTTCCATTTATATCACTGATTTCATTATGAGCCCTGCAAACAAATTATTACTTGTCGTATATAAAAAGCTAATCTTGTTCTTGTAAAAAGAAGGAACCGGATAGTTTACTTACAAGGCAAGATGTGCTAAACTCTTAACAAAAAACAAATCTGGCACTTGTGTTAAATGGTTCTTATTTACTTTAAGTCCCTGTAATTGTGTACTTTCAGATAATACAATTGTAAAGTTATCTCCAAATTTATTAGCGCTGAGGTCCCTGCAAAGAATTACAAAATTGCACAGTAACTTATAAGAGAATTAACACGATAGATATCATTGCTGCAAGTACTTACAATTCTTTGAGCTTAGCTAAATGTAATAATGCATCAAATTCCAAGCTAGCAATATTATTCTCCCTTAGTTCCCTGAAAATGTGAAAGACAATATTAATATTGCCTTTATTTTTATCTATCATCATTCTTTTTTTTTTATAAAATCTTGTTCTTATATATTTACTCATGTCTCATAAAAGAAAAATATAAAATATATTTTTTTTAATACTTTAGTGGCTATACTGTTACTATGCGGTAGATTCAAGTTGTCTTAAAACACTAAAGGTAAGGTTCTCTTCATCTAGATCTTGTTCTCCTTGACTCTAGGCTGTGTAAAGTGACAATAGTGTGTCCCCATACATATTGCCTTATATGGTCAAGAATTCCAGCTAATGTATATGTAAGTACAAGACTACCATTACCCTTTAACCATTTAAGGATTAAAAGTAAGCTTTCCCGAATGTTTCTGTACTTTAGTCTCTAGACTGTTCCTAACAATTACAATGAAACCAAAAAAATATATCATTCAAAAACTGAAAGATAATACCAGTGTTATTAAAACATTTCTTACCGCATAGAAAACATATCATTATGAATTGCAAATTCTGAATCCCCTATCATCTGAATTTGTTCCAATCCAAATCTGATTAAAGGATTATTTTTTTAAATAATATACAATGTTATCGAAAATTTCTAAATATTCTCAAGTCGCGATAACCCATTAAAAAAGAAACGTAGCAAAATACTATTTGCTTCTTGCTCAGTAAATGAACAACGTTATCGCTTGTATTTTAACATAACGTTTCTGTTACAAATTCCTGTATACTATCTTATCTGCGTTCGATCAAGTTACAACGAATGTGCGTAGCTTTCAACTTCAAATCGGAGCAATCCGTTGCGAGTAACGAAACAATGTAATGTGATCGAAGGGAAATAAAAAATAACAACAAACAGTCGTAACATTTTCTACTAACAAGCCAGTATGAGAACATGGTCAACGGTGTTTCGGAAAACACGATTCGAGTGGAATAATCCGGCGAAAGTCATCCTCTCTGGAGGCAGCCTCTCAATAGGATAACGGGCGATTATTTACTCACAAGATCTCTGTCCATGGTGGTAGACCACTGGGTGCCCCGATCAATTGTAAGCTACTGCAGTCGACCACATTCCCAAGGCACGCACACTCCACGGGACACTGATTATCCTTGCCACCATACAATATCGAGTCGGCGATCGTTGGGTTCGACGAGATCACGCATAACATCGATAATAAAACGGCCGTCCATTTGCGATTCCACTCGAGTCGACGTACGAGAAAAGCTTGTTCCGAGCTCGACATCGTACGCGCCCTCGTATATCGTTTTCCGTTTTCAAAACTTATTTCGTAATTACGCGTCGCGTACCGCCAACGATTTTCTCCATAGCGAATCCGTAGGACGAGAGCACGCCTCGTCTCGCGAAACCATCAGCATAATAACAAAAATGCCCCCGCGCCTTTTATCGATTCAAAACAAACTGGTCGCCTCTCAAAAACGCTCCGACCCACACACCATGATGACGCCTACGGACCGATGCGAGACTCCCCGACCGACGATTGCGCGAGACCATTCTTTCTCTCCCTATTTACACAACATTCCAAACGTCGTGTTACTAGAGACTAGCTTCACCTAGTGATATTTCCTACGTCGAGAAGACAGTGTATACAAGAACTACCAAGTTGAATTTCAGAGAAATGATACGGTTATTTGGTTTTGTATTGATATCAATCGTATGATGCAGTACGATGGATTCGCCAGCGAAATCGAACTGTACCGAGTCTTCGACGTAGCAATAATGTGTATCTGGTGACACAACGTATGAAACGCTCTGAGCGCCACCAAAGAGAACCTCTACAGATTCGAATACGCCTTCGAGGCACAGTACCTTGCAGCAAAGTCAAATAAATTTTTTATATATTTATTTATTAATATATACGAATATGTTACACATTATAATTGAAAACGTTAAATTCGCTGTCGGTTATCTTGTTGTAAAGTAGGAATCAATCGTATGGTTTAGTGCATTATTCAAATTGGAACGTCTTGAGCTATTTTTGAAAGATATCGTTGTACAGAAAGGATAGACAATTTAATTTTGTTATGGTTGCTAGGCAAAGAAACTGTGAATCGAATCAGTGTTTTATAGGGAATATAAATACACGAAAGTAAGCTAGTTTTCTTGCAATTTGCATTGTTAACAGATTCTGTCGGTCATCGGTAGCCCATGATAAATCTTTTGCCTAACTATTTTTATTATCAACATAATAATTCAATAAATAAAGTTGCTTTTTCATATATCGTACTTCGTGCATCATATTTCTGAGTAAAAAGAAAATAATATTTGCGTTTTGACACGGAAAGTGTTAACGAATTCTCGGATAAACGGACGTGTCGAATTGGTGGAAAGGAGGAAGGTACCGTGGAAAACTCTTCGATTCTTACTAAATATTTATATTTGTATTAAATCGCTATTCGTATATTTGCATTTCATCAATAAATCACTATGTCACAGCATCATTTTCCTCTTTAAACAAATCAGCAACATTACACGCGAAGCTTTCATAAAACATAAAAATATTCTTGCCCCTGTAGTAAATGTATATCATATACACGCATGTATATAATATATTCACCATACGATACCGATCGAGTTATTTTCAAACGTTCGGCAATGCGATGTTTCGGAGAAAATAACGATAGCGGTCACAGACTGACAGTTTTTATCATCACAAAAATTTCACTTATAATTTCTAGCTTCATACCGAAATTTAAGTTAACTAGATTATCCGCCAAGCGCAAGTTTTGACTTCATTTCGAATTAGATCGAACTCCAGATTGATCTTTCAGTCCAAACATCACTTTTCTCTTAGAGACTTAGAATTGAAATTGCATCGAAATTCAATACGGTCGGATTTAACGATACGTAAGTTCAAAATACACGTTACTTATGTACGCTTCTATAAAAATAAAATTCATCACGCATATTTAATTAAGCATCGCTAATAATTGTAGGGTCAATGATAAAGCATTAAAGTAACGTTTCTTTGACTGATCGTTGATTTCGTAAATTACGTTGTTGCTGCTTTCATTCGGAGCGCTAACAACGCGATATGCGGGTCATATTTTCTACGTCTACGCGTAAGTCTTATTCAACGTTATTATACGTAAACGTTTCAGTGACATGGATACAGTGTAACAATATGTATACATGTATAAAAAGAATGTACAGACAATATATGGTAAATAGTAACATAAAGATACGATGCTAAGCAACCCATTGTTTACACGTGGTATAATTCGAAATATAAATAACAAAACCTGCCAATGTTTTGGTTTCTTTAGCTTTTCTTTAGATCACACTGCGTTCACTTCTCGAGGAAAAGATCGTCTACGCATTTTACCGTATCTCTATGTCGAAATAAGAGATACTACATTTAAAAATAACGGGATTAAATTTGTATGTCGAAAGATATAATCTGAAAATATGTTTTTGGTATCTGAAAATATGAAACGATTGCAATTACAGTTAAAAATATACATAGTGTGATATTTTTTAGTAGATCGTATTGTTCACGGTATTCACATTGTCTATATGTAATCGTCTATCGCTACTTGACCAAACGACAAAAGTCAAGTAGACGCTACTTCCTTCAATTTAAAATAGCCTTAGCGACACACTGTTGCAGTCTGTTTTAAATTGTTCCGCGCAATCGAGCGTAAAATAGAACATCTTCTCAACGGTATAGAAACGAAAAACTACTTTAGATGTCACAGGAAACTAACAGACGATGGCGATTACCTTTTCAACTGTAAATACACTGTATTCTTTTTTGCAATGATCCACATGGAGAACATTACCCTGTAAGAGGGAATGACCTATGTATCGAGAAGACGTTTGCAACTCTTTATAATACAAGTATTATTATTACTCAGCACGTGCGTGGATACGTTGAATACAATGGCGAATATAATTGGCCATTAACGAGAGAAGGCCCCTTTGCTAGTTTGGAAGCCATTTATATGCGATAATAATATTAACGGTTCTTCCCAGTTGTTCTGTTTACCATGATAGCATAAATTGATTACCGATCAGCTACACCAACTTTCATTTTTGCAGCGTTAAGTGGTCGGATGATACGAGCTAATCAATGCCGCGTCTAACGGTTCCATACACGATGGACACGTGAGAGAACGTTGTAACCAATCGTCGATACAAAGGGCGTGATAAGTGTGCATACAGGGTAAATAACGCACTTCTTCTCCAACCTGCAGCTCCATCATACATATCACACACTCTTCCTTCTTAGCTCCGTCATATTCTCGCAGAGGCAAGTGTTGAATGAGTCCCAAACGTTTACGGATTCTTACTCTCAGCTCTTCGTCGCTCAATGATCTAAGCTCGTTGCTCAGTCCTACAGTGATGCCGATACCGATCCCATAACCCATATTTAAGGTGACTGATTGAAGATGACTACCAGTAGGTGGGTAATACGAACTCACCAACTCCTATAAAATCAAAGTCACATAAGACATGTATTTTTAAAAGACCTAAATAATGTCTAACATTTTAGTATTAATAATAAAAGTATTTGAACAAGAGCACAACTACAGATTCACTGCATAGGATGATCCACGCAACACTGTTTTCATGATCCTTAATTTCCAGTATTATTAACAGCAATAGTGTTTCTGTTATCGTGTATCAATAATTTTGAATAAAATAAATGCAATAATCAGAAATACATCTTTTCTTAATTGTTTCATCTCATGTTTTTAACTATTATGCATTCATTTTTATTATATACAAAACAAAATGAAAACATGGAATGTATTTGCACTTCTCGTTTGCTACATACATATTTGAAGAAGGATTTTAGACACTCTATGTTTTTCATTATGTGCTCTTTGTGAATAATGACAGTTTATCTGTGCAAAATAATTTTCTTAATTATTTAGCATTCAACTTTTCTGAGAACACTCAATGAGCCTTTAAGATTCCCTTATAACATCATAACTAATTTATTTCTTTTGTCCTTTTGTTTTTAACTGCTTGTTCTACCATTATATGCTTCTGTATCTAATTCTAGTTCATTGAAACTCAAGAGTTTTCAGACCTGTATAAGAATAAGAATAATATTTACATAATCATTTGTAATCTAATTATAACAACATAAATCAAGCATCCTGTCATACAAACGCTTTTGTTATTTTTTGTCATTAGGATTCATGAGTGCACTGTTTCAGTTATATTGAATTGATGGAATGAACATGCATAAATCTTAACGCCGTTCTCCCTATCATAAAAACAAAGAGAAATCGAGGACACGACAGATAGTGTACTGTACTCGACCGCGGTCGTGAGTTTGCCACGGATAAAACGACGGAACGACAGAACTCGCAGATTAGACGCAATTGAACGTAGAAATGAAATTACATTGTAGGGTATTGGAAGTCCAAGGTCTTCCCGCGATGAGCCGACGGGCAACGCAGGATCAGGGTTGTTACCCAACAAAGTGGTATTGTCTTGTTGACTGCTTCCGGAACGCTTCAAACAATTTCCCATTTTGGCGGAACGTCGGCTCCGATCTCACTTTCCCCGAACAGCACCGTTCGATCCGTGAATCCCAGCGTCGATTACAGAATCGCGACAACTTCGACGTGAGACATTACGAGTCCTGTCCCCATTATAAATCACGTTGTTTTAGCGTAGATCCTCGTCGGGGAACCCGTTTCGGTCGATCCGAATGGATGACAGTTGGTGTCTCGCGTCAAAATAAGGTGGCGTAAACGTTTACCAGCGGAACATCTTCCGTCACGTACATCTGCACTACAGCTGACTGCCCAACGCGTCCATCGAGTCGAGACGCGACTAGATGCGACTGGACGCGATCAAAAAAAAAACAGGCCAGTTACTCCAAGTAGGTTGTGCGTCAAAAAGGAAAACACTTTTCACATCTCTCGCGCGATGTTCTTCAAATGTTCCGTACACATCGCTACTTGCATCCTGCTGCGTAAAAGATAACCAGCCGTGATTCGTTGCCTCGGCCGTATCGCATTATCCACCGTCCAATCACCGAGAAACGAGCGCTTGCGATACAAAGAGCTCGCAGAAGCATTACACCATTACACGACAACGATAATCAAATAGCTGTTCGCCCCACTCCGACGCGCCGAGAATATACAACCGAAACGAGAGACCTTCCTTGTGCCATCTTACTCGATGATATATATTTTTGGAAAAAAATTCTGGAGCGATATTGCGCATTACCAATTGTCAGATCTGAAATTTCTAATTGTTTCTAATTGATATTTCATTCCTTTTGTAAGTACTGAAAAGTAGTTGAAACGATCCATAGCGTCATCTATGGCAAAACACTCAATCACCGACGAGGTATAAGCGCGGGATTCACCGAAAAATAGTTGGCGCCGAATATTAGCACCGACTAGGTATAGGATAGATCTATCATTTTATGGGACTTCGTGTCTCATGTTCTGAAATACCGATAGTGTAAAAAGTCAGGGATTTTCTGCTGCCCTCTACGTTATGAGAACGGTGAATTTGTGAACTACGTTAAGGGGGGAGACTCCGTGGCCCGTGTGCTGTCGTGCACTCACTTTGCATCAGAGAGAATTGATGCTCTCCTTCCGAGAGCATCGACTCTCTGAAACATACTCTCCTTCTGAGAGTATGCCACTCCTTTGTTTCTAATAATTGCTGGGTATACAGCTAAACGGAGCGATCAATGGAACTTTGATTTCATTTATCTCTCTTCCATTTATCTTAGTTTATTTAGTTAAGTTAAGTCGATTGTAAGATTATTATAAGTTCAAGTAAGAAGACGTCGATCATCCGCCGTGGGATCTTCATTTTATTTTCAGGTAGACTCAATAAAGGAGCCATCCGCCGAGGGATTTCGTTATTACAAAATTACTTTAGATTCTTTTTCCTTATTCTGTAAATTCTTTGATTGGAATATGAATGCTGCTGGAAGTATGAATATTTTCACAAGACAATGATATAAATGGAACTTTAAAACTTTTTGAAGTGTTACAGTGATATTTCTTTGGCCTCCGTATTAGCGCACTGCGCCGAACGCGGATAGCATGATGTTGTAGAGTTTACAATATATTTGTAACAATATATTGTTATAAAGCATAACAATTTGTATTATAAAACAGCTGGCAGATTGTTTAACAATATCCCCAAGAAAGGTAATTGTTATAACAATTACTTTGTTAGATATAATAAATTAATTGAGAAATAATTTTTGGTGTGCTCGATTTTCCACTGCGCTTAATTTTCACGCACCTGTCCGCGCAACCTCGCGAGCCCGTAAATACGCGAACGCAGCAGAAAATCTTCAGTTCACTGAATACAGGCTGTATATACGACTGTGGTAGTCATGCATTAGTACTCGCGGTACTCGCCAACACTCGCTAATTAGTACCATATTTATGTCACTAGGTAGAGCTATGATACCCTTAAACATGTTTCATTGAAAATTTTAATAACAATTAAAAAATTCTTCAATCAACATGAGGATATTAGATCATGATAAAAAAGGTTGAGTTTTATAAGTTAGCAGTCAACCGTTTTGTCTCAGTTCATTTGAGAGTTTAACAATTGAAACCTTTTCGTAAATCTACGCGCCATCTGTAGTAAATGGATGACGTATAAAATTTGTATATGGTGGGCGCGCCATGTCATTTCCAGTCCTTTCTATTTACAAATTTTCTGATATATTTCATAAGTATATTTCTTTTCGGACTGATTTCGGAAACGCCAGTCGGTGGCCTCGGTGACTGAAATAATTTTATCATTTTATCATCCAATTGCTAGAGATGCCACCGTTGTCGGGAGGTTTCGGTGAACAAATAGAGGTTAGCATTTTAAATTTGTACGCTCGGAGCATTCGACTCTACCATTCAATTAATCATTATTTACAACATCAGGATTACGAAGTACTGAATTTACTTGGGAAAGGAGGTTTCGCCAGCGTATATCGAGCAAAATGTCTCCGCAGCGGTATAGAAGTGGCGATAAAAATGGTATTCCCCTTATCCTCCTACATGACGCGTTGCTCGCGTCCTTACAAACACTTGTTGCATTATTCTTCCAAATTTAAAACTAAAAGAGGCTTTGGTTGAATATGCATACAATATATACACAGATATGCACATGTATAGTTATAGTTATTGCACATGTGTATGGATGTTTTCTTATAGAAAAGTATTATACAATTATAGATCGACAAAAAATTGATGCAAGCTGCTGGTATGGTGGGTAGAGTACGCCAGGAGGTTGCGATCCATTCAAGATTAAAGCATCCAGCTGTACTCGAATTGTATACATTCTTTGAAGATGCTAATTACGTGTATTTGGTATTGGAGTTGTGTCATAATGGAGAGCTTCAACGTTTTCTTAAGATACAAGGCTCTCGTGCATTACCTGAAGAACATGGTAAATTGTAGAGATATTTATAGTTCTTACTGTCTCTAAAATTTGGACATATTGTATCTACCTTTGATCTTTCAGCTGGTCGTATAATTAGACAAGTAGTACAGGGCTTGTTATATCTACATTCGCATCAAATACTTCACAGAGATATGTCCTTATCTAATTTGCTTTTAACTAGAGACATGCAAGTGGTAAGAGAAATTGCACGTTGTAAAATTTTTTCTATTCAATGAAGTGGGAATTATGTGCAAATATATAATTGTAATTATAGAAAATAGCAGATTTCGGGTTGGCCACTCAATTAACAAGGCCTGACGAGAAGCATTTAACTATGTGTGGTACTCCCAACTACATATCACCTGAGGTTTGTTGTTTGATTTCTAAAAAGATCTACTAAAATTAATAATGTATTCAACATAATATATTTAATATTATAATAGATAGCAACAAGATCATCGCATGGACTAGAGGCAGATGTTTGGAGTTTAGGATGCATGTTATATACCCTTTTAGTTGGCAAGCCACCATTTGACACAGATGCTGTTAAGAGCACCTTAACACGTGTAGTCATGGCTGACTATGTAATGCCACCTCATTTGTCTGATAATGCCAAAGATCTCATAGACAAATTATTGAAAAAGAATCCAAAAGATAGGGTTCGTTTGCGTGACATTCCAAAACATCCGTTTATAACTAATGTAGAGAGAAATAAGTTACACAGTGAGAAAAATGGCCTGAGTAGAGGATTATCAGTAGATGGTATGGTTGATTCAGGTGTAGGACGAACATTGTCCTCGTATGGACGACCAAGAATGCGTTCTAGATCAGAAGAAAGAATGTCCACAATGCCAATGTTATCTAATGGTCTGGGACCAATGATCAGTGCGAGAAGCGAGGCTCTGTCAGAGCCTATCACAAAAACACATTCGCATAAAACAAGTGGCTTTGATTACCAGCACAAACAGAATTCCATATTAGATGGAATACCACCACCTCCACAAAGCAGAATCTTCTCTCAAACTGAGCAATACAGTGGCTGTGATGTTTATGAGGATGTTGACAGACATAGAAATGACAAATGTAAAAAAAGAGAAAAGGTAGAAAATTGCTTTGAAGGGCCTGAAGATGGAGGAAAATTACAAGTCCCACCTTTATGTTCAGATAGACTGCAACCTACTAGACACAGAACAAAGAATGCCATTCTCACCATATTAGACCATGGAGAAGTGTGTATTGAATTCATCAAACGCAGGAATGGAACGGTAAGTACAAGAAAGAATTAAATAACTTTTGAGCCCACTAAAGTACAATTGTTTTGAACACTACAGGAAAAAGTGAGCGAAGTATGTAGAATATCAAGCGACGGTTTGAGAGTCATTCTTTATAAACCAAATGTCTCCATGGAAATTGGTTCCCAACCACCCCCATTGCCAGTTCGTGGCGCAGATAGTATTTACTCGTATGAAAACTTGCCACTGCGTCATCATAGGAAATATGTTTACGCTTCTCGCTTTATAAAGCTTGTAAGGGCTAAAACACCAAAGCTTACACTGTATACGCAACGATCGAAGTGTCTTTTTATGGAAAACGGACCACATCCGGATTGTGAAGTTCATTTTTATAATGGAGTTAAGGTAAAAGAATCAATCTCGAATTTCGTATAAACGACAGATAAATCGTAACTCTTATATCATTTGCTACAGGTAATACGTGTGGACGGCATAGTGAGAATAACAGAAAGAAGCGATGGACCCACATTTGGAGAGGGTGAATTTCCACCACACTTCGATGACTATTACGAACATTTGACGTAGGCCCAGCGCGGCCTTGAATGATGCTCCTTGCTTGCAAGGAAAAGAAAATGTTTCCCACACAACAAATAATACACCTGTGGTACGAACAGTTTGAATGACGTCGTATGAAAAAATACTCGTTTCTACAAATCAAATGGTACCTTCTTTTATCCGTTAGACAGGACTTTCACATAAAACTCTACTATTCTAATACTAGCTCGGCTATTTTAGAATTCATTAAATTGGATGTATGCTTTAAAGTGGTACCATTTGATTCATCATATAAGATCGTAGATCCAAAATATTGCGTCTACTGTAATCTACGTGTACACTGTATGTTTCAGATGCCATCCTTTGATGCTAGTTGTTCGGTTATTTCCACGGTAGCATCTCACTCACGTAAAATGAATTCCATGCGGAATTCAAGTACTACTAATACGAACAAGGTAGTAGTTCCGGGTGTAGGTACCGCGACACAATTATCTTCAGGAGATATCCGTGTCAATTATAAGGATGGTTCTGCTTTAACTGTGAGTGAAGCTTGAAATAGCTAAAACCTTGACAAAATGTATGGTTATATATTTAATCGAATTTATTGTTATTAGGTAAGTCCTCAAAGCTACGGTGGTGGCATAATGTACGAGAGTAACAGCGGTACTGTCACACGATACAATCAACATTATCAAAACTCGGAAGTACCACACGTCGTCAGAGATAAATTGCGCCATTTGCCAACAGTTATTAAATGTCTCGTTCAACCGAAACACAAGAATATCCGATAGTCCTAAGCATACATTTAGAGAATCAAGTATTTTGTACAGTAGGTTTAAAGTAGTCTAACTACAATCAGAAAGGAACTATTTTTAGAGGTTTATAGAATGTATTGTACCTACCTAGGCAATTATAGAGTAAAGTAATTTTTTAAATATAATCTGAAAAATACGATTTTTCATATTTTTATGTATCTATACGCATGTTTTTATTTATTAAGATATACAATAAAGATTTGAGGATCTCTATTGCTACTCCTAACGCAATGTTTTATGAACATCAAGAAAGTATTAATACTCATTGCATGCAAATATTACTAATAAACTGTGCCCTTTCTACATTAATACAATACAATATTTACACCTGCATTCGTAAATGTATTATTATTACTTTTATTTTACTTTATTCATTTGTACGTATTTTGGCTTGAAGATTCCATTAATGGAAGTAAACAAACATGTAGCATACTTCATCATAACACATTGCATTACGGATGAATCTTCCACAAAGAAACAAAGCTATGTAGTCGAATCGGGGTCACTGAGAGTAATTAGCATTCTACTCTATGATATTAGTTGATTTTAATGATGGAAACGAAGCATTTGATTTGCTAGTCTATGTATACTTATGTCCTACAATCTCGGAGGACAACGATCCCATTCACTTTTACCTTGTCGCCATATTGATTTATTTTAAAGGGTCGCAGAAAACATATAAACGACATTCTAAGGGTAAATGTTATTTAACTTAGAATATTGTAACTGATGTTTCATTTGATTCGAGTTTTGAATGTATTTTTGTAAATTGTCTTTGTAAATCATATAAAAATACTTTAAAAGGGCTTAAGGGCTTAGTTCGCAGCATCAGTCTGGTTGGACTCACGAGGGCTTTATAAACAAGTGGTCTGACGTGTCGAAGCGTAATTACCAGGAGCGTGGGATGTCATTCACTAATACAATAGAACGACATTCAATTGCCGCAGTAATTGAGAGAATTCTAGTGTTATAATCTCGGAATCGACAACGGGCAGTGCCCATTCGCAAAACACCTAACCTCGAATAATAACAGGCTCGAAACATGGGTAAGTGAACGGTTTGTAGAAGATATTTTTACTCTTCTTAAGAGTGTGTCATAAAAAAGGACAAGTCCTTTTCTTGGAATACTGTGTAATCCGTTTCCTAGCAACAGGTCGGTAGTGTAAACGTTCGCGTACGATTCGTTTCATAATCTTATCGGTAATATATACGAGAAGATTACTCATTCATCGTCTCAGTCATCTCTTTACACCTGAATCGAACAGGTTGTCAATACTAGTTGATATTAAAGTTTGATCGATATTAAGATGACGAATTTTCAAGAAGGAAGCGACAGTTTACCGTTGCGCAGGAGATTTGACAGTAATATTAGCATAGACAGATTTTCTGAGAAAAGTCTTCATGGACTTGAATTTGAGTACAAGTCTTGCAGTAAGTTAGTTTAAATGAGGAAATTACTAGTAATTGTAACTCAATGCGATGTGACTATTGAAAAATTATGGTAAAGTTTACATACTTCTAATAAAATCATAGTGAGTTATTATGTAAAATATATTCTTGTTACAGGGAATATGTGTAATGACTGTATGGCCAGGGTGCCATATGCCACTCTCATTGCAACCATCATGTGTTGTTTGGGAGTAGGCATATTCTGTGGAACAATGTACAGAGGTGTTACATTAGGTTCTTTGATGATGGATCAGGTATTATAAATTGTTACATTTGCATAAATATTTTACATAACATATAGTTAACTAAACATTTTATTACCAGGTGTTTCATTTACGACTTGGCTGGCTAGAAGCTGTGCAATTAATCTTTGCAACAATTGGTGCTAGCATGGCAGCCCTGGGTTTTATGATACTATGTGTTGGTTGCCTTGCAACTGGAGCTACAAGACACAGAGTATATCGTGCATGGAGATCCAGAGTTGGCGGTCGTATTTCTTGTGCTGTTGTATGTGTCTATATTATTTCAAAGTACAATGACAGGATAAACAAATCAATGAAATATATATATCTTTCATCTTTTAGTTCATGACAATCACGTATATTCTACAATTAGGCTGGCTCTTGATATTTGCATTCCTGGTTATAATTACTTGGATTTTCACTATATTCTGGGGATTGTGCAGTAATCCCAGAGTCCAGTCGCTCGATCAATGTATTGATTTTACTCAATTCAGTGAGTTTTAAAACCTTTTTTTTATGGAATTTACATGATTTTACCAAAATTATAACATTGCAAATAATTTTTTTTATACAGGTTTCATATTCCCAAATAATACTAGAGTAGAAGATATGAAGGTGTGTGGACCACAAGAGGTGAAGCTATTTTGTAAAGATTTTGTAGAGAAAGCAGAGGTGATGTTTATCTTGGCAACAGTAGCTGCAATGTTAGTTGTGTTGAGTCTTATACACTATTTGATGTGTCTATCTGCTAACTACGCGCATATACGGGGCCACAAAAAATTCCAAGAGTTACTAGAACTTCAGACCCTGCAGGATATGGCTGAATTAGATTCTCCGCAATCTGGTATGGGCACTTTGAGCTCTCATCATCGTACCAAGGATAGATTCTAGGACACGGCCCGCGAGATCTTTGCTATGAATCCTTCGTAAGTGTAACGCTCCTGTGTGCAGGAGACTGAAGATCTCTCCTCTAAAAGGTTCGAAAATCTTTCGGTGTTACTCTCTTCTGTGTACCTAAATTCAGTATTCTACTAATAGAGTATTACTGCAGTAGTTTACTGACTGAAGATCTTGCGGGAACACTTTATACCGTCCATTTTCTGCGACTGTCTTGTAAGCATTTACTTCGTCTTAAATTTATGGATCAATTAGGTAACGTTTAGAGCGAATAAGATATATCATGTATTCTAGAATTGAACAATTCGACTGTTGAGATTTGCAGGATGTTATAAAAAATATGGGCATAACTGTGGGCACAAAAAGAGAATTATTTTTTATTATTTTCTATATTTCTATCTATACTTAATTAATTCTTGAAGTTATGCCCACATTTTATGACATATCGTACATAATTTAAGACATATGACAACATTCCATGATTCGTCTGCGTTTGAATGTGAATAAGACATTCATTTCAAATAAAAACGTACAAAGAGTGTGTGGAACACATACAATATAGCGCACAAAATATATATACTATATATATATATTTTTATTGATAAACAAAAATGTCTGCTGGGCACTGAAACGTTATTTGGTATAGTAATTATTCGATTAATGATGTCTATATATTATATAAGACTGTTTAGCAATGCAGACTGTATATTAAGTATAGTTATTATTCATATTGAGATTTTTTTTACGAAAAAAAGAGTAGCTTTTTCATAAAAACTATTTTCATTGTACATAGTTGCTCGACATTCTAATTATGCTGGAAAAACTAAGAAAATTATTAATTTCTTTGGTTATATTCTTATTTCTTTAAGTTGCTATTTATCACAGCAGTAATTGAAAGAACACCTTTTTATTAACTACATTTATTAAGTATTACGTTACAGATCTACTGCCACAATTAATTAAGAAATCAAATGTTATTATGAAACATGAAATGGAGCAACGGAACATTAAATTAAATTATATTTTGAGTGCACAAAACCCGACTGTGACAAATCTATGCAATCTGAGTCGCAAATAAAAAATCACTATTTGATTCTAAAGTGGTTATACTTAACGTAGAAAATTTGACTGAAAATAAAGTGGTAATTGCTCAAATAATTTACTAATAAACGGTCATTTTTTCGAACGCGCAATAAATTTCTGTAACAGAAAAATTTTGTTGAAGGTAAATAGATGCGAAAAACGCTATATTACGCACACCTGATAAGTACATATCAAACGGGTCGCGTTTTATTTACTCACACTCGCAATAAAACGTTCTGTAAGAGAAGTTAATTGCGTGGTTACATGTAATAAAAAATCGATTTATTGTTAATGTTTCAAAAAGTATGCACTACAAATTTCGTTTCTAAATATTTGTATATTTCTGTAAGGTTGAATAAAATGTACTTTCTATTTCGCAAATACAATTTTTGAAAATAGTGTAAAAGTATTCTTGGAGCCCTAAAATTCTTTATTGCGTATTAGTAGATAAATCCTGCTTATTATGTACAATTAATTACAATTTATACAAGTTGTATGAATCGGCGTAAGTTACTCGTCATAAAATTGGAGATCCAACTCCAGGTCGAGAGCACTTACTTCTTGGAAGGTATTAACGAAAGTGTACCGCGAAAATATCATGTACAACTTTCGAAACCAGACATACTGGGACTTGTGTGCAGTCATGGCATTCTATAAAGGCAAGAAATAATTTAAAAGTGTATAATTTTGCTTGTGTTGAAATTTATAGAAATATGGGAAGGTGTTGTTAACAAAATTAGGTTCTGTCTTTTTTTAGAGAAAATGACACAAATACTGCACACTTACTCTTATGGTTTTTCTTTGGTCATATGTTACTAAATACCAGTATGAAGCAGTTAATAAGCTAATTGGTAAATCTAGGAGCTGTACATATTTTCTAATTATATTCACTGACTCTAATACATATAGCTTACAATCTGAAAAGAAATTAGATTCCTTAGTATTTACTTATTATTAACTTAATGTGCTAATGAATGATACTAACAAGATGGTACTTTCTTTTCAATGCATAATGCAGCTATGGCAAAGTACAAGGAGATGTGATTCTTGTGTCGACTTATGCCATGCTTGTCAAATGTTACGACTGCATTGATTTTATAAGTCTCTATATGTTGTAAAATACATTCCGCCACTACTTCTGTTGGCCATTGTACATTTTGATCATCAGGTAACTCTGTACTCCTATACATGCATTTATTGAACTATGATAGAAGATTAAAAGGATAGAATGTGGCTGCATTCAAATAAATAATAACAAATTATGTTGCAAATTAACTGAATGAAATAATTCCTTACATTATTATAGTTACATTAGCTTCTGGTATCCCTAATATTTTTGTGCAGTTCCATAACTCTTCTTTCCTCTTTTTATGTCCACCTGAAAGAATGTTCAGTGATACATAAAAAGAATCACATACTTTTATATGTCTGACATTTATTATATGCTTATCAATGAATTTTGTTTTAACTACAGTTTTATTAGTTGTATATACTTATTAGATAAGGAATATTAACTACAGTATATACTTATTAATAATTAATATTGTACTTCTCAAGAGATTGTAAATAATAATATTCATTGATAGACATGATGTTTGCTTCTATTATGACTAACAAACAAGCTGCATACCGGTGGTAAGACAAAGGAGATAAATCTCACTAGCCTTTGATCTTGTGACCCAATATACCAGTGGACCAAAGAACATGACCTCATCATCAGGATGAGCCGTCACTAACAATACTCTGGCAGGTGGACCTGGAAGCTGCCACGCATTGTGGCTGACTTTTTTCAAGATTGAATATAGACAAATGCAAAGGCAAAGATAGGCGACAATAGCAATCAATAATTGCCATGAAATTTCTTTTATGTAATACCACCACCAACAAATTGCTTCATTGATTTGTAGACTAAAGTATTCCCTAATGAAATCGAAATCTAACATTTTTAATGACAACGTACGAACTACTACCACTTACGAATGTCACGGTCCTGTCATATTTTCGGAAAAGGCTACCCTTTCAATGCTTGGAATAAGAATTCTTTCTTTAGCGGAACATTGTAAGGTTATGTTGTACACACATGAGATAATAGGGTTGGACGCCATACTTGTATAAGTCGATGCAAAACTACTATCAACTACTATATATGCTATTATTCTAATGCTCGTTCATACTCTAACCACTGCAACCCGTTCCTTCCGGCAATTTTTTTTCATGTGTTTAAATCTGCTTTTTTTGTATGAATTTTACTTAGTTTCTTGTGAATCCATTTACACTTGTTTACAGCGACTTTAAAATATGATTATAATGCATTTTAGATAACATATGTTTTTAATTATTAGTGAATTTTTTATAGTACTTGTTATTTTTTCCCTGCTAATTTAAATCTTTCTATAAACTGACAATATTGTATGTATTCTATATTACTTTTAATAAAAATTTGGATAATTGTCGTTGGTGAATTGCTCAAATCAATTCTATAAGTAATTACATTTTAATTTGTATACTAACGACTTAATGTATTTTAAGAAATCTAGGCTACGTATGAAAATTTATATTTGCACAATTTAAAATTTGTTCGACGCAGGTGTACAAGCATTACAGGCTGTCCGAAACTCTAAAATTCCCTATATTAAAAACTATGACTGATTCAGATTTTATTGACAGAACGATGTTCTTTTTATACTTCATTTTGAAATTTAGGCTAAAATGGTTACTTTGTTTAAATAACTTATAAAATTTGAAATGTATCATTAAAATTAATGCAGTTTATACTTGAAATGAATCGATTCTACGCCAATCTGCAATAAAGGGTGCGTCAACATCGAACATTTCTAACACAATACTTTCGGTTATGTCATTCAGTATAACGACAATATAAACACTGATAATTCTATTATGACCGACAAGAAGCCAGAGGAGGACGTATTTCGTGATACACCTGTGAGATATTTGGGTAATACAGAACAGGTTATCCTGGATTTTTACATTTTCATTGATGGTTTCACTTCTACTATAGTCATTATCCTTAGATCAATAATACATGTAAAGTATATAATATGTTTTATTATTAGTCATTTCACTAGTTTCACAATAATGTTATAGTTAACACATTTGACAAAAATTTCAATTGCTTTTTCAGGATATGCTAATGAAGTTGGTGAAGCTTTTAGACCAATAGTATCACCTTCAATTGTATGGTTAAGTTATGTTATATCCAGTGGATATGTTATAGCAGATACAGTCCATAAAGGATGGAAGGAGTACGAGGTAACTTAAATTCAGGAAAAGACTACCTAAAAACATTAATGAACAACATGATTTTGACATTGTTGCGTTTCAGGGAAATACATCAAAAGAAGCAACCAAAAATGCTTTATATTCCATGGCGGATACCTTATTATGGCAGACATTCGCATCTGTGCTCATTCCTGGTTTCATGATTAATAGAATTTGTGCTGCCACTCAATGCTTGCAAAGAAAAAGTTGCAATCCAGTCATACGGAATCGGTGGATGTCCACTGTAATTGGTTTAGTCTCTATACCTCTTATAATACAGCCTATAGATCACATAGTTGATGAAGCAATGAATGTCACGTATAGAAAGTGGGTAGGATATTACCCTAAATGACTATTAATATAAATTATAGGTGCAAATTTTAGACAATTGACTAAACCTACCTAACTGTCAAGGAAAATGAAAGTACTGCTGCTGCCATTATAAAAAATCATAGTACAATGCATTCGAAAATTATGTATGCTTTGTTATATTGTATATATTAAATAATTTATTTCAGTATTACAGGGTTATCGGCTCTGCGAATAAAAAATCTATTACGTTTTTACTCCTGTTTTTTAATGGTTTCGTGTCGTATCCGTAAACGTCTGACTGGTAAACAACCTTTTCTACTTATACACAAGAAAGTTATTAATGCGTTCACTGCCAGAGTGAAACGCTTTCCATTGGAACACGAGTATACTCGTGGTTGCTACCGAATGAGTTAAAGAACGCATTTATTTGTTCTATCTTTACAGAGAAATTGTTCATTAAAGTATGAAGTAATGTTTATAGTTTGAAAATACTATAGAAAATGGAAAAGATTGGAACTACCCCTACTTTATTATATTTAATTCGTTTACTCTATTTTGATTATATCAGAATAATAAACATTTTTATTTATAATTTATTACGGCATAACAGTTTTATATTTATATCAAAATAATAACTGTTCAAAAAATAAATCCAAAATATAAAATATAATTTTTTAATGCAAAGCTTTTGTTTAAAAAAAATCAACTTGAAAAATGTATTTAACTCGTGTGCGTTATAACAGTAGTAGGATTGTGCTGAGGTACTATTCAGTATTTTCACTTGAAAGAAGTTATTGATCGTGATTACGATACCGTCTGTATTTCTTAAGATTAAAGAATCGCACAGATTTTATTTATTTCTGTATGTCGAATGATCGTCTTGATTGTACCACCGGTTAAAGAACACACTATATTTCTATGATTGTCTTATCTTCATAGAAAGTTCTGTAAACAGGAAGATGGTCTACGATAGTAAGCAGAATACTTTTTCAGATAGTCGTTGGGCCACTGATGTCGAATCAGCATTACACTTTGATAATTATTTAAATTCACATCGGCCAAAAGATGACACCCGTTTCTTATGAAGAATAATCCCGTGCAAAGATGAAGCCATTGATTTTCTATTAAGACTTGAGTTCCCGCTAGGTCTAAACTTTCCAATTCCATCGGTAAAACATGAACAGTAGAATCGCCCAGTATCTGGTCAGACACGATGAGAATACCCATTCTATGCTTCACTCTTCGTACACAATTAACATACAATTACATTGTTCTTTTTTAAATTTGAACTAACATACAACGAATTATCTTACGAATTACGAACATTATGGCGTAGAATATAAAGACTAGAATGAGTACGGGATTATGAGTCAAGAATCAAGCTTTCAATTGGCTCGTTCGAAATAAAAGGTTCGCGACTTCCTCGTTTGATCTCGAAGGCTAAACAAGCTGAACGGAACCGTTGGAAAACCAATAATAATTACCGTGCACGGAAGATCGTAACTCGCAGGCCACGGTTCATTTTCCCATTTATCGTCTTGTCGGGCCGGACCAGCCAGCCGGGGAACAATGGCCACGGCATTGCTTAGGAACGAATAGCCTGTCATACCTGTGACATATATTTTTTTTTTGTCGCAAGTACAATCACCGCGTCCGGCAAGAAGAAAAACTGATCGTATATTTCTCTTCTAGCAGAAACCGACCACGTGGGCCTTTTGTCGACCGACTGACGCATCGGGAATGACGTTCGAGAGTTCTGTTTTTGGACAAGAAGAGGACACGTTGCAATTAGGCCGATATTAAATATATTGATATAACCAGGCCTTATGATTATTTCTTATAGAAATCGCAAACGGCTTAATCAATAACAATCGAATTCACGATCCATTAATAGACGAATCATCTAAGATAGGGGAGAGTTGCCTATATTTGACCATTTCTGTATCTCTATAAAGAAATATATTTACAGTGTTTCCACTGGTTATATTGATTTAAGGAGCGGAAATAAAATACGTCTACGTAATGTTTGCAGGTATGTTCGAATGGTAACGATACTATACAAGCTTGTTTTGAATATTAGTATCTTGTTAATAGGTATTGATTGGGTTTAATACTTTCAACGGTGATATGTTCAGAACGATTATTCTTAATTGGAAATCGTGGTATCGATTCAATATCACTTCAATCGCTAGAAAAACGTCCGTACCGACGCCGAGCGAATTTATTTCTCTCGAACGGTGTACCTATATATATATATATATATTTTTTTTTTTCGTTCATTATATTTTTCTTTTTCCAAGTACGCCCGAGCATCGAATAAATTTTCCGTTCCTCGTAAAGTCCGGCCGTGTGCGCCGCTCGTTCGACCCATTCGAGCGTGTTATAGACGAAATATTTAGCGGTTAAGTAGAACTTGATTTGCGAATAGGCATGAATTTCGCGTTAATTAATTCCCGTACAGTTATTGCGTATTACCGCGTTTTATTGCCCCCTTAACAGTTGGCGTAGCACGATTTACTGCCGGTCGGGAGGCGAATAAAACGTGCAAAGAATCCGAGCCTCGAGGATTCTCGTGATTACGAAATTCCGTGTACCTTCGTTCACAGAGTGGGGGAAGAGGGGAGGGGGAGGGACAGAGATTTATGACACAATAATAACGGGATGCACTCGAAGATTATTTCGATACCGATAACATCGGGGCGATCGACGATTGGTAATTCGCAACGATTCGCGGCGCATGAACGCGGTAGCGCAGCTCGCGAACGAACGAGATCCGACAGTAATCTCTGAAAAGCGTGTTAAATAATAACAATTCTTATCGGGAATATCGGCGAGGTGGCGCATCAGGAACCGCGGGGCTTGCATTCGCGATGAAGTGGTTTGTTCCGATCGAGTAATTCTGCAAATACCTTCGAATCGATACTTGGTAACGATCTTCGAAAGAAACATTCGATCGTCTCGAATTTTTCGTCGGTGTCTTGAGGTCAGAAAGTTGCCTTAACCCCTTGCTCTATGATTTTCTTGACGTACGCAGTCTCCCGGATTAGATTGTTATCGATACTTTCCCAGAAACGAAAGGAAGCCGTAGTAATTGCAACTGTACTTTTAGTGTAAAAGTTAAATATTAATACCAACAACGTGGTATCCGTTTTTTTTTGGAGTCAACAATAGGTGTGTTCTTCTAGTTTATCTTCTAAGAAATTAAAAAACATATGACCTGTAACTTTATCGTTGTGTTATACTTAACGAAGATTTGTCAACTTTTATGCCAGATTCACACTAGCGGTCGAAGGCACGGTTAGATCAGTCTGAGTTTAGACTATATTTCTCTCATTGGATCACGTGTGAACGATAAGAACCGCTGCCTGATTTAACGTGATCGAACCGTATCGTGACTGCTAATGTGAATCTAACTTTATACATATATAAAAGACCCCCCCCCCCCCTAATCATGATCCTTGAGTTTTTCCATGGTCGTAATGGTAACATCCCCTGCAGGTCTAAAATGAAAAGTTTATAATTATTTAAAGACGTGTCTTTATGTAACGTGCCAAAATCACTCGTAACAAAACATATAAAATGGCGACGCGTGAAATCATAAATTCGATTTCTTAACGTACATTTACTTGTAACAAAAAATATTGGAAACATATTTAACAGTTTGGGACGAGCTATGAATTATGTATAGAACAAGTGTTCGAAATTTCAGGTCAAAAGGCTAACTATTCTATTAGAAATTAATCTCAAGGCTCACCTTTTCAATTATACAAAGACAGTGTTACGACAATCAATGATTTCCAATAAGACCTTTCAATGTTGTGCTTATTCCAAGATTGCTTTTTAATTAGAAGAATGACAGGAGCACGATACAGAGGCCTGTGTTGAAAGGGTGCAGTCACCGTTCATGGACGAAACATAGAGAAGGATGGCAAAGGGACTATACTTACTCGGGCGCCCCGTTACGAATTGACACATCTAAGTGGCGGTCGATTTTTCATGGGACCCTATAATAATCTTGACAGCTTTTCAGTAGTCTATGGTCGACCCTCGTAATAAGCTTAACCAGTCCACGACGATGTAATTTATAGAGGCCACTTGTTTACGGTTAATTATGGCGGCACGCGGGCAACCGTTAAATTTTTTTGTGCGTCGCGCATTTCTGATTTCAGACCCGGTAAATTCTTCATTGGATCGAGATATACTGTCGGACGTATCAAAATCGGAATACTTACGAAGAGACGAACGAGACAATCGTGTAATTTAATTCCTCTACATATTGTTTCCAGGCATCGTGACAGGAAAACCTACAATGGTAGTCAAAAAAAAGTTTAAGATTTATGTTTGTGTACAAATGCAATTTTTACTTTATACAGTAAATCCCCGATGAGTGTTCTAAGACTCCTCGGCACTGAACATTGAATATTTTATTAACTAATGGCCGTATGCTGTTGAAACAAATATCATTGGTTTCAGAATTCCAACCTCTATCACTGTGCTAAACCTCATTAAAATGTCAGTATTACACCTGGGTACCTCTCTTTGTCAGTAGCGAGGAACCTTCGAACACTCAACGAGGATTTACT
The DNA here is from genome assembly GCF_001272555.1 of Dufourea novaeangliae. NCBI lineage: Eukaryota > Metazoa > Arthropoda > Insecta > Hymenoptera > Halictidae > Dufourea > Dufourea novaeangliae. The sequence continues at coordinate 1,209,939 of NW_015374081.1, read as the reverse complement.
GTATCGGACTACAATTATCAGTTTTGTGTAACTATAGTTCCATTTGGAGAACTCATTCGTTGATTCTGACAGATAACGTAAAGACGAGAAGAAGCAAAGGAGAGTTGTCTATATCGTACCACTTTTTACATTATATGTATATATTTCCTGTTTGACACTAATTTATACACAAATGAATATTACCCATTGTAGCTTGATGTTTAACACGCTTATTACTAGATGTTCAACCTTCGGTCAAGAACAAATGAATTTGTTACAAATAATTTTCTGACATACTATAAAGGCAACTCACCCCTAAATTGAAAACACTTCTACGATAAAAACATCGAAAACAAAGAAATTCGTTGAAACTATGTCTAACGGTTCCATTATAACGGCGTACTTACGAGACTGTAGATATGCTATAATAACAAGTACAGAAATTAAAATTACTCTTATTATTCCCATCATCACAAATAACGCATGTTTTCACAGTAAACTATCCGTCATGACAAGAGCTAGGGGAAAGGTGTCTAAAACAATCCCTTTAAGGCGTAATTTATATAAAATATACAAATGACCCCAAACATCTAACTCACATTCAGTGGTTGAATATAACATCAACTTAATACACGCGGTAACGAAACATTAATTAACTTATTATTAAATTGTGGTTAAATCCCTGCAAGAAGCAGCTGTCACATTAAACCGTTTATGACAAAAGTTACACAACATTGAAAAAGACCTTATCTTAGATAAATTGCAGTAGCTTCAAATTTTTCTTGTGGACACACAGAGCATTGATATTCACATGACACTTCGAGCAACGACTAGTGACGTGCGGGGAGAACTATTGTAGAACGACATTGCGATATAGCACCACTAATAACGTTAACTATAATCGTTTTAGACACCTTTCCCCTACGTCTCCGTAGAAACTATCCTTTCGCACGGTCACCGCTTAAAACTTCCTTACGACCGTTACGGTGAATTGTTTACTGTACAATACGAAGGATCACGCGCGGATTCCGTCTCGACACGTAAATAATCGTGCATCGGCCCACGATCCTTCCCGAACACTGTCGCCGATGGCCCTCGTGGAAAAAGTACAGAGCTCCACGGCCCTCAAAATCGTCGAACAATACGAAGTGGTCTTTAATCGATAGAAAGCAACCGCGTCGCCCTCGGTACACGCCTCCGTCACAAAACGAGCCTCGCGATAAGGTTATGTCTCGTGAGTCGGAACAGAGGGCGCGTATACACACACAGGTCACAGA